>NC_064565.1:74046618-74349648 GCF_937001465.1 Orcinus orca
TTTCCTGATTTTGATGTACTCTGGTTATGTAAGAAAGTATCCTTGTCTTTTAGGAAATGCATACTGAACTTTTTTTAAAAAAACTGAGGGATAATTTATATGTGACGTTATATTTCAGGTATATAACATAATGATTTGATATTTGTGTATATTACAAAATGATCGTCACAACAAGTCTAATTACCACTGGTCACCATACATAGCTACAGAAAACCTTTTTTTTCCTATGATGAGAGCTTTTAAGATCTACTCTTCTAGCAACTTTCAAATATACAATGCAGTGTTATTAAATATAGTCACATTGCTGTGCATTACATCCCCATGACTTATTTTATAACTGAAAGTGTGTACCTTTCGACTTCCTTCACCCATTTTACCCACGCGTCATCCCCCACCTTTGGCAACCACCAGTGTATTCTCAGTATCTGTGAACTCAGCAGTTTTTTTGCTTGTTTGTTTTTCATATTTTTTAGATTCCACATATAAGTGTTCCACATACAGTGTTTGTCTTTCTCCATATGACTTACTTCACCAAGCATATTACTGTCCAGGTCCATCCATGTTGTTGCAAATGGCAAAATTTCATTCTTTTTTATGGCTGAGTAATATTCCATTATATATATCAATCAAATCTTCTTTATCCATTCATCTGTTGATGGACACTTAGGTTGCTTCCATATCTTGACTATTGTAAATAATGCTGCAATGAACATGGGGTTGCAGAATCTTTTTGAGTTAGTGTTTTTGTATTCTTTGAGTAAAACCTAGAAATGAAATTGCTGGATCACATGGTAGTTCTATTTTTAATTTTTTTGAAGACCCTCCACTCTTTTCCATAATGGCCACACCAATTTACACTCCCACCAACAGTGGGCAGGCGTTCTCTTTTCTTCACATCCTCTGATGATTAGTGACATTGAGCATCTTTTCATGAACCTGTTGGCCATCTGTCCAACTTCTTTAGAAAAATGTCTATTCATATCTTCTGTCCATTTTCATACTGAAAATTTTAGCAGTAATAAAGCATCAAGTCTGCAACTTATGCTCCAGTGGTTTATAAAATATATATATTATATATATAAATAATATGTAATGCATAATTGAATACCATTATATATTATAATAAGCATATAAAAGGAGAGAGAGAGGGAGGAGGAAATCAAATATTTTAAATGTTAATGACTGGAGAATTGTGTAATGGTAAATGGTAATTATTTATGCTATTGCAAAATTTCTGTAAATTTAAAATAATTTTTAAATAAGTTAAAAAGCTAACCTCTTTAAAATGATACATAAAAGGGATATAGATATATAATAGTTTGAAAACTGAGATTCAAAACAACAAACTGAGAGGTTAGATTAGATTTGTCTGTATAAGCATATAAACTGGTGCCTCAAAACAGATCAGACATTCCATTTCCCTGATGGAAAGCAAGACTATGGGATTTGGATTTTATTCATAATATTATTTGGGGGTTCTGGTTTCTAATTCACATGCAGCTTTGTAAACTCACCATGATACATGGCTTTTTGTTCATGTTTCCCAATTTATGAGACTGAGTTATGAAAGCTCATGTCAGAATTCATATAGTGGAGCCAAATTTATTTTACTGGTTCCTTATTGAGTATTTAGAACTGCTGAATTGCTTTAAGTAGAAATTAAATATAAAACAAATTCAGGGGATGTAAATGCCTTGGATAGAAATTGTCTAAAAAATTTTTGTGAACAAAACTACCAGCTCCATTAAATAGTACATTTTAAAATAACAAATATGAATAACCAAAATAGTGACTCTAAGTGATTCTGATTATGTCAAATCACCTATATAGGAATACCTTAAAGAAAAAAACCTAAAATGACTAAAATTAATCCTACCATTTAGTCAGATACACTTGACAAGTTATTCAAGTAATATTGCAACCATCAAACTTAGGAAACATCTCATGTATATCTATCTAAGTCTGCAATTTTGTGAAGACATACTACTCTATAAACATCTATGGGAACCTTTTCCACAAGGTGCTACTTCTTATTATTGGCAAAGATTCTATTAGTCATGTTCCTCTTCCTCTCCCTCCCTCTCCCCTCCCTCCTCACCTCCCTTCTTTCCCCTTCTCCTTGGCTTAATTGCCAGATTTATTTCTTATATTAGATAGAATGGAAAACTCTTGTTATGACGGTGGCTATAACTTCTCCTGATCTAAATCTGTAGTAGACTGTAGGTGAAATGATGAATGTTTTGTTTGTAAGATTTGCATTTGGTCTGCCTTTTCCAAAACAATGTGAGTACAGGGTAGAACATTTACCTGGTATATTAGATCAACAGGGACAAAGATTTTCCATAAAATGATATATCTTGCCTAAATTAGATGGAGATTTCTATCAGTTATTCTCAAGTTTTTCATAGTGCAGATATGAAGCCAAAAAGAGTATAAAATCTGGCATGAATCTTCATTGTGGTGTGTGTGGGTCGGGTAGGGTGGAGGTGGAGTTGATGCCTTACTAAGAAAGTTGATGAATAAGGTGTCTGAAGAGCAATGTCAAGGATGTTTGGCTGGAAACCAAGATTCATTAAAAAGAAGTTTACAGTAAGGCTAAAGAAAAGTAACAACAAATGTATGAGTGTTGGGATGGAAGAGACTAAGGTTTTTCAAATTTATTTTTAATGGAAAATGTGATATGTTAATGAAAATGAAAGCCAAACAGTCTCGAGGAGTGCCGGCCAGGAATTTTGTAGAATGGCTCTCAATTTGGGTTCGCCTGATGTTTTTCTCAAGTTATACTATGGCTGTGGGTTTTGGGGAGAATGACCAAAGAAGTGAAATGCCATTTTCAGGTAATAGAGGTTGTATTCATGATAGGACGTCATTCTATGCCACTGATGCTGTTGCTCCTGGAGCTGAGCTGTCTATGCAGGAACGCAGGATACGTACTGTACTTGCCTGCTCTTGCTGTTTCTGCTTCCACTGTAGGCACTGCTTAGAGGCACTGCCAGAGCTGGAAAAACATGGCCTCTGCCTTCTTCGTAACTTTCAATCTTCTGTCA
Source organism: Orcinus orca (assembly GCF_937001465.1). NCBI lineage: Eukaryota > Metazoa > Chordata > Mammalia > Artiodactyla > Delphinidae > Orcinus > Orcinus orca. The sequence continues at coordinate 74,049,666 of NC_064565.1, forward strand.
GTGCCTCTGTAGACAAGAGGTGACTAATAGGTAGTCATATCTGACAAGGGGACTAGGCAATGTATTTGTAGGCTTTGCATGCCAGGAATAGATAGAAGGCTTAGGTGAGAGACACCTGTTACAATGTACACAGGCGGAATGACTGAACTGAGATTTTATAGAGGCAATAAGGTCATTAAACTTTTACTGAAAAACTGTTATGAAGAAGGTACAAAAGATATAAACAAGGTGTTGTAGTAAATGTTTGGGAAACCCCAAATATATAAGATACAAGCCCTGGTTACTATAGGAACTATTGTAGTGGGAAACAGACACATTTATAACTTAAAATATGCAAGGCAGGTGGTAACAAATATCCTACTAGGAATATAAACAAAGTAGTAATTAAGGACAAAGAAGAAAGTCATTAACTTTAACTGGGGAAACCTCTGATTGAAAGGGTTGAACTATGTAACTTAACTGGCTCGGTGGCTCGGTTCAAATTCTGATTCTGCTGTTTCCTTTCTATACGACCTTTGGCAAGATTTTCAACCTCTTTGTGCTTCACTTTCCTCCTCTGTAAAATAAGAATAATAATGAAAATAATAGTACCAATTTTCTTCATGTTATGAGAATATGATGGGATCATCCATATAAAGCTGAAAATAAAATATAATAACGGTCCAGGGACCAAACAAGGGCCCATAAATATTTGTTAGTTTCATGTAAATGTTTTGATTATGAGTTTAATAAAGAACAAAGATAAGGAATTGGGTATTTTCCAATGATCTCTGCTTCCAATATGACCTGGAAACATGCTGTTTTGATTATTAAATGTGAGTATTCTATACCTCAGGCAGTTATTTCTTACTAGTGGAAAATCAAATTTTACAAATCAAGAATCCAAATTTGACATATAATAGAAAATTTATTTTTAGATTTGTGATTTTATTTTTGCACAAAATCTTAAGTAAATTAAAACTCTAACTCTGGTTGCTCCCAGTACATTTAACATTAGAGATATCCCGTTGTGTTTTTTAAAGGTTGAAAAAAATTGCTGCTAAGTTTGTTATGTAGTCATGGAATTATAGACATATATGAGTTTCTAAAGATTATTATCTAATTGTACTCTCTGCTGCCAAAGCTCAGAAAAGTGAAGAAGCATGTCCAATAGCTAACAGCTCTTTAGCTAGGCATTGGCAAAGCTGAGAATAGATGAGGTCACCCATTTTCTGTAACTGTGGGCTTTCCACTTTTTAGCCTTCTCACTGCTCATATTTCTTTCTTTCTAGATTGGAAATGTTTCCTTTATCTTTTTACTATGAAGCTTAAGTTTTTTTATTAGTAATTTTTCACCACTCTGGTTTATAGGAATTATTTTGCTTTCCCCTTGTTGCAGTGTGGGTCTACGCTTTTCAAGAGTTAGTATGCCCATTCTCAGCATTCAAAAGTTGAGCAATTCAAACACATGCTTCTTGTCTTTTCTGGAATACTGTTGTGCATATAGCATGATGCCGAATTAATTTTCTATTTATACTTACAACATAACTACAATGATAAAGGTTGTAAAAATTCCCACATCTCAGGTAACCTATATCTTAAGTCAAACTCAAAAGTCAGTCATAGATGTTAGAAGCATTATTGGAAATGTAAATTGAGAAATAAATTCATTCCATAAAGGCATATTAATTTTTCAAAGGAAATAATTTTGAATATCACCCATTTTATTGGTATTCAGGAAGGACAGCTTTCAGTGACATGAGACAGCAGTTATAACCAGGAATATTTGGCCTTTTTAAATGTGAAGCAAAAAGTAAAAAAACAATGTCACTTAGGAACAATCTTAGTAAAATAATGAAGGCCTTAGATGCTCTCAAATAAACTATTAGTGAAGCACAATTAAGTAATGTTGTTTAAGGAGAATGACAAATAAGCTAAAACATTTGTGAACAGTGTTGACTAAATTCAAACATCACTCCCTCTTCTCCACCTCCATGAAAACGTTCTTTATGGACTTTCTTAGGAAGAGTAAGACTTTATTTTTTGTGACACTACACTACTTTTGAATTACCTCCAGCATACCACTTCCACATTTATTTGATTTACTGCCTCTACCTTTCTCATAGGCGGGGAGATCACTAAGGACAGATATGTCTTTCGTTCATTCACTCATTCGTTTATTCACTAATCCACTCATCCATTCAAACATTCATCTATTTCTTCTTGCATTCAGAAGATATCTTTTGAGGCAATAGGGCAGACCAGTTGAAGCTGATTATGAATACTCTCAGTCTTGAGGTCTCCTACAACTTACAAAATAGGTCCCAGGAAATAAATATGGAGCATACATTTCAGGTAATTGCTATGGTTCATTACACATTATTTGCATGTCCCACTGGTCCACATCTCAGGAAAAAAACCAAAAACAAAGCAGTGAACTCCATATACCCTGAGATGCTCATGGGCTAAGATCACTTCTACTTTCTGTGATGAGCACTATCATACAACAAATGAGAGAAGCTATTTAAATCCAGAAACACTCTAGACACTTAGAATACAAAATGTGTACACTGGCTACAGAAAGCTTTTTGATGTTAGAAACCAAAGGAATTATCTACATAGTAAACCTGGATTATGGCGTGCTTAATTACCATATGTGTCTATTTGCTCTCAGAGTCAGAGGCTGGAGAATTTATTGATATCAAACTTCACTGAGCATTTTTTAATTAATTCCTCACCTTGTCCTGCTGAATCTGATCTTTTCCCAGTATGGACTTAATTCAGAGTGAACATGACATTTTCTCATGCTGTTCCTTTTAATATCTTTGTGCAAATTACAGTGCTCCTTAGAACGCTAGGTGCCTACAACCTCATTCAGGTGCAGTGAATGGAGATAGCTTTTTAGACATTCTTGAGTCCGTTTGAACATTCTGTAATGCTCTTCAATCTGCATGATGCCTTGGCCATATGGCAAAGTTTCAACCTCTGGACTGAGAATTGCTAGTAAATCTAGATCATATCTTGACATTTCTCCTCAATTTTGTCTCACAAATAACCATTTACCCAGTTGGTCATGAGAGCCAATAGCAGTTTGATTTCTGGTCCAACACTGTACCTTTAAAAGCACAGAGGTGGCTTCTCCTTTCCATCTTATCTAGCCAACATAGCTACTTCTTACTAGACAAAAAATCTATTACGCATGAAACCTCTGGAATATCAAGTATTCAGTGGTTTCAGAAGGTGTTTATCTATAAACACTTCATTTGTCTCCTCTTACCCCTACTTTTCCACTCTTTACATAACAGACTAACAGGCTTTCACAGTAAATGTAGAAATTTAATTGTACCTTGGCCATGCAAGGATTCAAAAACCTAGCCTACCCCAAATCCTGCCCTTATATCATAAAAAATTCATACAGAATAGCAAAAGAAACTTGTTTTATAAAAGGAGACCTATGTATCAAGTATTAAGATACTGTTCTTAAGCAAAGTAAAATGATCCATTTTGTGAAAGAAAACTACCAGATATCAAGAGCGCCTTTGAAGCATGGCGACATTATTTGAAAAATGTGGCCCCGTGACAGTGAAACCTGGGAAATAAAATTTAGGACAATTCAGATAGACTCAAAAGTTTAGAAACCACTGTAGGATATTGAGCAGGAAGTGGCATGAACTGACATGTTTTAATTGGGTAAATTGTAAAGGCAAAGGAAATTTATGGACGCTATTATGACTATTAAAATAACCCAGGTCAGGGATGTGGTGGATTCTAGATATATATATTGAAGGTAAAGAAGGCAGGATTTGCTGATGGATTGGATGTAAGTATAAGAGAAAGGGAAAAGTCAAGAATTACACTAATCTCTAATGGTTTAAGCAACTGGAAGATGGAGGGTGCCACATTTTATATGGAGAAGATTGTAGAAACAGAAATTTGTAAGGACAGCTCCGGATTCAATTTTGGACAAGTTCAGTTTGTTATGGTTATTAAATATCCAAGTGAAGGTGTCAAGTAGGCATTTGAATACAGGAGTCAAGTTCAGAGGCATGATCTGGACCAGATGTATACATGTGAGATTTGCCAGACTATAGATGGTATTTAAATCCATATGACCAAAAAAGATCACCTAGGGAGTGAGTGTAGATAGGAAAGTTTAGAGGATAGGGAGTGAAGCCCTTTACAACTTACAGGTTAGAGAATTGAGGAAAAATCAACAAAAGGGATTGAGAAGAAACTAGTAAACTAGAAGGACAACTCAGGGAGTGTGGTGTCTCAGAATCCAAGAACACAGTCCAAGGAGGAAGGAACGATCAGTTGTGCCAAATGCTGCTGCTTAGGCTTAGTAAGGAGAGAGAATTGATCATGAAATCCAAATTATCACTGTACATTTTAGAACATCATTATAAGTTTTAAATGACATATATCTGTGAACAATTCTTTTTCATAGAATTGGCTATGATCTCAACAAATCCTTTTGTCATTTTCAAATATTCTGAGTAAAAGAATCTCTTTAGGTGTTTCTATAGTCAATATCTAGACTGTGGACTTGATCTATTAGAGATAAGATTTTGGTGTCAAAGAACAAGCCCCGTGTCTTAGAGAAAGCTGCATTACGATGGTTTGTTTCTATCTGGTTAGATTATAGATTTCAGTAACATGAAGAAGAAACATATTTTTCCACTTTTCCATAAAAGGAACAAAACCCCACACATTTGGATAAAGGCTTACTACTGCCTTTTTCCAATTTGGTGTATGAAATTTTTCTCTTCTAGCTAATTGCCCTATGAACTTTAAGTTTCTGATAGTCCAAATTTATATTCAGTATTCAGTTGGCAACTGTAACAAATAGAATTAGATATACATTTTTTTCTAACAAATGATCCTGAGTTATATAAATCTCATTTATATAAATGCAACTTTAAAGAAATTTTTAAGTACAGCGTAAATGGTATATTTAAAAATAGAGGTAGTATACGTAGTATATTCACCACTATTAAAGAGTTAAAATATTGTATAAAGCAGATAGAAAGCTATACAATTTGAAATTTAGGGGAAAATCACATTATTTTAAATTTAGTTTTAAGTGCCTATTTTATCTCAGATCTTTAGTTTGTCAAGACCATATTTATTTGTTTAATCACATTAATAATGGAATAAAATAAATTTGCTTGTTTTTACTTTCTTCTTTGGAAGGCTTGGCTATAGGTGGAGAAGTGAGTCACTTAAATATTTTACACAAGAATAAATTTTGTGGATGCAACTAGAGGTTATCATACTAAGTGAAGTAAGTCAGAAAGAGAAAGACAAATACCATATGATATCACTTATATGTGGAATCTAAAATATGACACAAATTAACCTGTGAAACAGAAACAGAATCAGGGACATAGAGAACAGACTGGTGGTTGCCAAGGGGCTGGGGTGGGAGAGGGTTGGATTGGGAGTTTGGGATTAGTAGATGCAAACTAGTATATATAGAATGGATAAACAACAGGGTCCTACTGTATAGCACAGGGAACTATATTCAATATCCTGTGATAAACCATAATGGAAAAGAATATGAAAAAGAATGTGTATATATATGTATAATGGAGTCACTTTGCTGTACAGCAGTAATTAGCACATTATAGTTCAATTATACTTCAATAAAAAATAAATTTAAAAAATAGAATAAATTTTGTAACCTCAGACAATGCTAAGATATGTGCTTTACCTTTGATTAAGTGTTATCTGCTGTTGCCAGTTTGTGTAATTAGTGCATGGAGACATGAGGCATGGGACTATATATATTCAAATAATTAATTATAACACACAAAACCTAACCATATTTCTATGGGCAGCATTTTATAATATTCCAGTTGACATTTGACCTCAGGTTCCTCAACTGAGAAATCAATATAGAAAGGTAAGGCCTTATTTCAGGGCTCCACCCAAAGCTGCTGCTGATTGCATTTCAAAAGATTTCCTCTGCAGATTTTCCACTGCCTTCACAGGAGCTCTGAAGCACTTGGGATGAGACACCATTTCCTTTATTTATGGGAAGTGTTGCTAAGTTGGGGCCTTTATACTTACCATGACATTTTGTTTCAGAAAGATAGGAGAAAGAAAAATAACCAAGACTTTTGGCAGATGGTTTCTGCATGATTATGAAGCTGGGTTACCTGAAAAGTGGTGTGTCCTAGGAGAATAGCAAGAGTGGAAACAGAATAGTTATAAGGTAATAATTGTTTCTAGATATTCTGGACAATTTTTTAAATAGAGAAATTTCTAGTTTTATTTGAAATGCTATTATTATAATACTTCTAATAAATTATTACACAAATATGAGATTTAGTATTAAATTATGTTTTCTATGAATAAGGCACTGGCTCATTCAGTCAACTGACCACTCTTGATTTCAGCTACATCTGAGAAATGCCAGGAGAGGTCACTCAAGAGAGCAAAATTGACATAGCAACAAAGTTAAATTTCTTCTCATTTGGATCTTTCTCTATTTGCCCTGAAAATACATAGAAGCATTTCATTGATTAAGGAAGAACTTCTACACAGAATTTGCAAAACCCAAGGATAATTCTCCCTTTGTATTGTTGTGCATGTTTTGCCAGCACATGTCAATACTACTTAGCTCACATTATCCTGCCCTGGAAGGCATTTGGGTTTAATTGGGGGATTTCCAAAGAAATTATTAGCAACACAAAATAAATTGTGAAAATGACAGGGTCTTCTTTTCATAAAGAATTAATAAAATAGGAGATGACATTTAAAATTTCTGTTTAAAATAAATTCAACTCATATTTTATTTTTATAGTAACATGAAATCACACTTTCATTTTCACCATCATTATTAAAATACAAAAATAAGTTTTAAAAGGAGATAATTGTGTATTTAAATAGATGCCTCATCCATCATTTATTTGAACTCTAGATTGAGTTCACCCTACATGGTGAAAAAAATGAAATTTGATCTACATAATGATAAGACCAGATTTTCTTGAACACAACTGAGACTGATTATAGTAAAACATAAGTACTTAAAAAACCCAAATGGGTAGAAAACGTATGAAGGCAAAATAAAAATTACTTATTGGAGAGACTACCGAATGTGCTCAAAAACTGATTTTTTTAACCTCTCTTACATTATATTATCACACAGAAAAGGTAAAATAAAATTTAAATCACAAAAGCACTAAGACAGAGAAATGATTTGTACTTAATTCAAGAACCAATAGCAACTTCTCAGCCACTGGTGTGATGAATGACACGTTTGACTGGAGATGAGTTACCTAATGAACATTTGAAATTTACTAAAATATTAAAATTGTATGTGATATTGCAGGGACATCACATAAAAAGGAGAACATATAATTATTCAATGATTCAGACACATGTAAAATTATTTTCTTTCCTAGAAATATATGTGACTAAGTTAACTCTAGTTTTCTAGAAATACAAAAACAACTAGAAGCATTGAATGGAGTGAAGGAAGAGCAAATTAAAGAAAACAAGAAAGAATTGCAATCAGAGGAGAAAGTTACACATAGAGGAATAATAGGAGAAAGAAAATGAGGTGGAAAATCTCTCGTGTGTGCCAGATGCAGAGTTCTAGTGAAAGAGTCAGGAGAGTACCAGAATTTAGGAGGAAATCTAAGTTGTTTTAAGATCAGTTTAAGATCAGTTAGTGTTGTTTATTTGGGCTTTGCCCTTTTGAGGGTAATTTATCTCTGGCTGCATCATTGATAAGCACTGTTTATTATAATAAAGATGGTGATGATGAGAACTAACATGTCAAAGAATTTACTGTTTCAGGAACTGTGCTGAATACTTTACATGTATTGTCTCAGAACATTTACAGTAACTCTATAAGAGTTTACAGATGAATAAACTAATGTTCAAAGAGATAGGAAATTTGCTCTTGGCCACAAGGCTAGTAAGGGTTTGTAAAGAAAGACTATGCATAACTGATTTCCAACTCCAAAGCCTGGGTTCTTATTGCTTTTGCTTTGCCATCTCTCCAAAGGTTCTTCAAAGGAGAGGGTCCATCCTAAAAGAAATAATACATTTAACCCATGGGTTTTTTTTTCTTTTGGGGTGCCAAGTACTCATGCCTCTAGCTTTGGTTTACAACAGAATTATAAATCAGAGACAAATGTTTCGATTCCTCTTTTTAAAGTATCCCTGAGGTTTACACCAGAAAGGATGTTTGTGAGCAGAAGGGGAGGAGAGACAAAGAGATACTCAACTTTGCAAAATGAAGATAGGAAGAAAGGGAAAAAATGGGAAAAGGGAAAGAGAAAAGGACAAAAAGAGAAGAAAACCAAGGCAGAGAAGCAAAAGTAAAAAGACAGATTGAAAATTATTGGAAAATTAGGGATATTCTCTAATAAGAAGAGGCTTGCATAACTGAAGTTTGATACCAGCAGTGTGTAGTTCTGTGAGATGAAGAACGTCTGTGAAATAATAGTGAATACCTAATATGTAAATTAGACAATCTTCTAACTTTTAAGTGTATTAATCAGTTTAAAGTAAATCAGTTCTGTAAACTAGGTCCTATTATTATTCCTACTTAACAGAGGAGGAAACTGGATTGCAGAAAATTAAGTGACTGCCACCGAAGTCCCACCCCTAAAAGTGGCAATGCTGCGATATGAAATCTGGATTGACTTCAGAGTTCATGGTCTGAAAGATCTCCATAAACTGTAAAAATACAAATATTAGTGCCAATAAACTTCTTTACTCCCTCCACTCAAGCATAGTAGCTTCGAGTAGGGCTAGAACAATTCTTTTCAAATATGTATGCAGATCACCTACAGACCTTATTATAATCCAGATTCTGATTAGTAGATCTGGAGTGGGGCCTAAGATTCTGCATGTCCAATAAGTTGAGTTAAAAGTGACTAAAGAAGACAATTTAGGTGATGCATACAAACTTTATTTAACACTTCATGAAGTAGAGAGTCTCCTTTGGGAGAACTGCAAAGCAGGGCAGAAGGCAGAAAGCTTTTATGGGATAAAGAATAAAGTACAAGGAAGAGACAAATAGAAAATATCTGATTGGCTGGGACCACAAAGTCAACCTTGTTTAGGGTGAGAAGGTACAAGGAAATAACTATAGAACCCAGAGCTGGCTTGGTGTTTGGCTGACTGGATATACCACGTTTCTGGTCAAGTGGAGCACTTACATGGGCATGAAAGTTAAAATTTAAGTTTCAGTTTGCTGTTATGGGAGCCCCTGGCAGGAGCAGCTCCATCTTGGGTTTGGAAAGTTCCTTCAGCAGTTCCTATGTGATGCTGATGTGGTTGGTCCCCACACCAACACTATGTAGTGAGGGTTTAAAACTACTGTAGGCTCCTAAAAGGAGCGGGGTGGGAGCAGTGTGAAATGACAGGGAGAAGGGTAAGGAAGGATTCAAGCACCAAGGTACTGTTAAAGCACATAATTGATAATTCATATACCTTTAGAGGTGAGGTCATCACACTGAATAATTTACTTTAAAAATGAAGTCATGCTCGAAGGAACCTGTAGCTTAAGTTACACAGCAAGTCAGTGATGACAACTTGTGGCTCTTGTTCCTCAGCCTTTGCTCTGTTTATTCTGCTACAGCAATTCTGAAGGATGTCACTTTGTCTAACTTAACCATTAAGGAGGATTAATCATGCCTACTTTTTAAAAAAGGGATTTGAGAAACTTGCCTTTTAACCTCATTAAAATATGTTCCTGATTTGAAGAAATGTGGTTATAAATGAAAGGAAAGGGTATTAGGGTTCTCCAGAGAAACAAAATACACACACACACACACACACATACATATACATACTCATATACAAAGACATTTATTTTAAAGAAATGGCTCAGGTAATCATAGAAGCTGAGAAAGTCCCAAGATCTGCAGTTGACAAGTTGGAGACCCAGGATTGACATGGTGTAAGTTCCAGTCCAAAAGCCAGCAGGCTTGAGACCCAAGAAGAGATGCTGTTTCAGTTTGAGTTCAAAATCCAGAAGAAACCCATGTTCTAGCTCCAAGCAGTCAGTCAGGTAGGAGGAGTTTCCTCTTGTTCAGGGGAGGGTCAGACTTTTTGTTCTGTTCATGCCTTCAACTAATTAGATGAGAATTACTGGGCGGGCAATCTGCTTTACTTAGTCTACTGATTCAAATGTTAATTTCATCTAAAAAAAAAAAAAAAGAAAAAAAAGAAAACCCTTACAGACACATGGAGCATAATCTTTGACCAAATATCTGAGTACCCTGTGGCCCAGTCAAATTGACACATAAAATCACCCATCACAGGCTTTGAAATTTGACTTCATATATTAGAGACGTTTATATAGAAATTTGTCAGTTTTGTAGTCACACTTAAGTCTTGAATGAATCCAGGCTATAAAAATCCGGACAAGCCATACCTGGTCTAATTTCATAACTTTCAGTGATGAGCATTGGGAACAGTATTCTTATTCTTCAGGTGCCCAACAGGTGGTGCTATGCATTAATTTACTCCAAGAGGGCCAGGATGATGATGATGGTGATGATGGTTATGATGATGATGGTGATGATGATCGAGTTGCCTTCTTTGGTGAAGAAAAATTAATATAGCAAACTTAGTTTAGCAATAAGTTGAAAATCTGGAATTATTCATAAGCCAGTAGCTACTCAAGTCTCAGTTCTCCTACTTCAAAACTCTTTGACTGGGCTTCCCTGGTGGCGCGGTGGTTGAGAGTCCACCTGCCGATGCAGGGGACACGTGTTCATGCCCTGGTCCGGGAAGATCCCACATGCCGTGGAGCGGCTGGGCCCATGAGCCATGGCCACTGAGCCTGCACATCCGGAGCCTGTGCTCCGCAACGGGAGAGGCCACAGCAGTGAGAGGCCCACGTACAGCAAAAATAAATAAATAAAATAAAATAAAGTACTATTCTCATTATATTTAGCATTATATTTAGTTTAGCATTATATTTAGCATTATATTTAGTATAGAATGTGGCATTTAATATGTGTTTCACATTTGAATAAAGTCCTCAAATAACCTGTACCAGAAGAAAACATATTAAGTTGTTGTATTCACTAGTAAGAAGGAATTTTTGAATAAATTTCTAATGTGCTATATAGTACTTTACATGGATATTTTATAACCACTTTTTTAATAAAATCTCATTGTTAGTGTGTACTTGGCAATTTAACAAAATTACACTTCTTGTGTGTAGATTTTTTTATGGCTTACTCTTGCCATTAGTGACTTAATTCTGTTCATTCTGCTTCTAAAGGGAAAATCATAATGATAAACTTCAAATGATTAAGAAAATGTGATTTAGGATAATTTTGTGTTTGGCATTATTTAACTAAGGCTATTCTTGCTAAAGAACTCTGAGGATGAAGACTGTCAATTTGTTGAAAAGAATAATTATCATGTTAAACTTCTTGTAAAATATCCTGTAGATTATAATTAAAATGTTCAGCTAATAATGTATGAAGTTTCTGCTCTTCTATTAAACTTATCAGTTAAAAGAATATTGCTAAAGATACTGACAAGAACTGATTCACTTTGGAGTCTTATTGATATTCCAATGTGGCACTGAGGTTTTGTCAAAATGCCCTAGGACTCTAAATATTTGCGGTAACTATTTTTCTATCAATGACTTCTTATTGTAAAGGAAGTTCTTATAATGTACAAAATTGTGTTACTTCTGTATCTGCTCACTTGACATTTAACAAAAGACATTGCTACTGATCCTTCAGGAGAAGAGCAGAGTGAAATATATATCCAAAAGCAGTCCTATAGTAGAGGACTGAAAAGTGAATGAGGAGCTAGGGGTTTCATATTCCAGTTGGCCTAGGCAACTCTCTTACACTTTGACCATGAATGAATACATTATTATGTGCCTAAATTTCCCCCATTTTAAAGAGATAGGTAATTATTAACAGCATAAACTGATAATGTGAACCTACCTTCCTACCTACCCTAAATCCCTTGATTTAAAAAGAAAACATATGTATTTTATGAAGAATAAATCTCTAACGACATTGCAAGAAAATCTCTGGACCACAAATGTCGAAACCATTTGAAGATAGTCATTTCTGGATTGATGAAGGAAATCATGGCCCTAAATTCATAAACTGATGTCTACTTGGGAGGATTTCTGTGGCTTCAGGAGCAGTTCATTTATGTCTCAAGGACAGCAATATTAGAAGAAAGAAGATGGTCCTAGTATAAGGATATTAAACGGTATATATTCATATGGACAGCACAAGTTAGATCCCCCCTGTACCCAGCCCCCACTCCTTATGTTGAACTGTTTACTCATGAGCTGAAACAGGGAGTTTGAGTATTTGGATGACACTACCCCAGACAATCGGTGTCCCAAAAGGAAGAGATCTCCAAAACAGAAGATAAGCTATTGTCTCAGTGTTCTAATAGAATATCCAGCTTGTCCACATTATCACAAGGGACATGTTTCTGTAAACAAAACCACTATTCACAAAGAGGGGAACACGTATTCTCAAAATGATATTGAACAGATAGTGTCATGAAATATTTGAAGAAAGCAGTGAAAGAGAGACACCTAAGGCTTTTCCCAAGACCATTTAATAGAAGAAGATATTAAAGTATCACGTCTACAAAATAAGAATAGTTAGAGGGAGAGAATTAGAGATCTTAGAGATTAAAAAAATAAGATCATTAACACTAGGGTTTGAAAGAAGGGCTAAAAGGAGTAGTTATACCTGCTGAGTAAATTGTTAACTGAAAACTGAACTGTATACATCTCCCAGAAGAAGTTAAAAAAATGCAAAGTTGGCAGTGTGACATAAAAGTTAAGACAAGTGGAGGAGATCTCTAAAAGTTTCAATACTCCTCTAGTAGGAGTTTCATAAGGGAGTAACAGAGAAAAATGGTAGAGAAGAAACAAATAAATGATAAAGAACATTTCCCAGAACTGAAGAAAGATTAAAAGGCATTAGTTTTGGGAAAATGTGTTGAGCTGCGTCCTGAGCAAGTGAGTGAAATAGAAGGCCACACCAAACTAAAAGAGATATTCCTCACAGCTTTCAGAAAGGAAAATCAGGTTACCTACAAAAATTAAACATCAGGTTGGCATCAGATGTCTCATCATTAAGACTGGTTATTAGAATACAGTGAAGCAGTATCATCAAAGCACTAAGGGAGAAATTATGTTGGACCTAGTTTCTCATACCCAGAAAAATAGTAGCATTCGGGTGAAATGGGAAAATAGATATGTTTCCAGAGTTTACCCACTGTCAGGCCTTACTTGATATAATTACATAAATATGCACACTAATAAAATGAAAAATGAATTAAAGGCTGAGGATGATGTGCTCACGGAAGTGGGATGAACAATGGCCATAACAACAAATGAACTGTAAAATCAATCTGTGGTTAAGTCGAAGTTACTGTTGATGCATAACATTAAAAAAAAAACAAGATAATAATTAACTAAAATCTTGGAAGTTTTAGCACAGGAATGTGTGTATGCATCAGTGTGTATAGGTGTGAGTGGAGTGGGGGATTTAAAGGCCCAAGAAGACTGCCTTCTTTAATGGGAAGTCAAAGACTGATTGATGTTAGATTTTGATAGAAAATATAATATTAAATGGGTGTGAAAAATTTAGTATAGCCACTAGTAAAGATTGAAATAGAATATTTCCAAACTGTTAATGTGGAAAAGCCTAAGTACTTCCAACTGACTAGAAGAAACCACACAAAAGACATTCTATAGAATACATATAAAATAGGATGACTAGAATTAATGTAAATAAATTGGTATTCAAATAAAAAAGTGGGCTGTCTAATTCCCACAAGTCAATAAATCTTGGGATAAAATTATAAACTTGGCTAAAGTTTGTTCATAGGCAGGGTTAGTCAAGGAATATCTCATTTTATACCCATTGCCATATTTCCTTCATAAAAGTTCTATGCCTCAGGGATATATAAACAGCTTACAGAAAGAGAAGAAAGCTTTAATATTTGCATATTAACAAGGTCATTCTAGCAATATATGAAGGAGGGATTGAAAAAAAGGGGCAGTTGAAATACTCTGGAAATTCTGAAGTTACTGTTTCACACAAAGATCAAATAAGACAGTATGCTGAGTAGTAGTAATACTGAAGAATGCTTGTAGATGTTATTTTTTTTTAATTCCATGAAAACAATTCTATTAAACGTTATGGTGGAAAAGTATGCTATGTGGGCCATCATGGTGTATAAAAGAAGGACTAGAATGACCTGTGGGGTTAAGAAAGTTTCCCAGAGGACCTAACTTTAGGTTGTCTCCCATATGATTAATAAGCATTAGCTGGGGAAAATGGGGGGCTGAAGCAGAGAGCAGAGTACCCCAGGAAAGGGAACAGGAGGTGGAAAGAAACATGGCTCTGGGACTGAAAAATTACCACTGTGACAGGCGTGTAGGAAAAAAAAGTGGCATGGGATTAGGGTGGAGAGTTAGGCAGAGTTTGGGTTAAGGGTTTTTTTTTTTAATTAATTTTTATTGGAGTATAGTTGGTTTACAGTGTGTTTCTGCTGTACAGCAAAGTGAATCAGTTATACGTATACATATATCCACTCTTTTTAGATTCTTTTCCCATATAGGCCATTACAGAGTATTGAGTAGAATTCCCTGTGCTATACAGTAGGTCCTTATTAGTTATCTATTTTATATATAGTAGTGTGTATATGTCAATCCCAATCTCCCAATTTATCCCTCCCCCTTCCCCCTTGGTAATGATAAGTTTTTCTACATCTGTTGAAAAAATTTTATTTTGAGAGTAATGAGAAGTAATTGTAGGTTTTAAAGCAGAAAAGTGTTGATAATAATAGAATTGTGTCTTTAAAAGAATCCTCTATGTCTGCCCTGTCAACAGACCGTAGAGAACAGACTTGAGGACATGGGAGGCGGGGTGGGGGGAGGGGGAAGGGGAAGCTGGGACGAAGTGAGAGAGTGGCACTGACATATATACAGTACCAAATGTAAAATAGATAGCTAGTGGGAAGCAGCCACATAGCACAGGGAGGTCAGCTCAGTGCTTTGTGACCACCTAGAGGGGTGGGATAGGGAGGGTGGGAGGGAGGCTCAAGAGGGAGGGGATATGGGGATATATATATACATATAGCTGATTCACTTTGTTGTACAGCAGAAACTAACACACCATTGTAAAGCAAGTATACTCCAATAAGGATGGAAAACAAAAAGAACCCTCTAGTTTCTGTGTAAAGAATGGAGAGTTCAGAAGATATGTCAGCAGGGCTATTAGAAGTCTAATTAAGAGATGATGGTGACCTGGACTAGGATGGTGGTTGATGAGATGGAAAGAAATAGATAAATTTAATAAGTACAAAATAGAATCGACAGGAATTGGTGATGCTGGAATGTGAGTATGCTAGTTTTCTATTGCATAACAAATTACCACCAATTTAACAACCTAATACCGATTTGTTTGCTCACGGTTCTGTAGGTCAGAAGTCCAGCACAGTGTGGGTGGAAATTCTATTTAGGTATCAGAAGGCTGAAATCAGGGATTTCTTATGAGTTATCTGGAGTTTCTAGGGAAAAATGCACTTCCAAGCTCCCTCATGTTGTTGGCAGAACAACTTTTCTCAGGATTGTAAAATTGAGGCCCCATATTTTACTGGCTGTTAGCTGGGAGCTCTTCTCAGCAACTAGCGGGTGCTTGTATTCCTTGCCAAGTGACACTCTTTATTTCAAAAGCTACATTGCAGAATCTCCCTCCTATGGAATCCCTCTGCACTTCAGATTCCTTTTGGCACAAAATGCCTATCCTTTTAAAGTAGTCACCTGATTAGAGCTGGCCCAGTGAGGATAATCTCCCTTTCTCACAGTCAACTATGCCACACAATATGACATAATCATGGGACTAATATCCCATTATACTCACTGGTCCCTTCCACAGTCTCAGGGAAGAGATGTTAAAAGGGCCTGGGTCATCTGGAACATTTTAGAAGTCTACCTACCACAGTGAGATTTAGGGATACGTCAAGGATAACATCAAGATATTGGCCTTGGTTCATTGGTTAGATGATTGTGCCATTTTCTGGGATATCGTTTGATAGCATGAGTCAGTTTGGGACATTTTTGAATTTGAGAATTCTTGTCTAAAGAGGCATTCAGGTGGTCATATTGGTAGGAATATGTGAATCAAATGCTTAGAATTCTTAGATTACTAATGTGCACTATGAATGTTCAAGTGTATACCGCCTTTCCCAAACACATTTGATTAAAGAAACTTGATTTCACAGAGCATTGAAGGACTAGAGCTGTATGGGGAAAATTGCCTTAAGGTATAATTCAGAAGAGAGAATATAAAGTCATCAGTCACAGGGAGTCTACAGATTATTTTTATTATCTATAAAGGAAATGAAGCAGAGATACTATGCTGTACCACAAGAGGTTTGCAAAAATAATGTATCATTCAGTAAAAAGTATTAGGAAGCATGCTCTCAAGGAGTTAACTGTCTTTTGCATTATCTTGGCTCATAAAGTGAATATAGTTCCAGAGTTTATTTCTCTGGATTAGTTTAAGTACCATGAAAATTTTCTGAGATTATGGAGGGAAAGAAATTTCTGGGTTTTTTCTTTCCCTTTTAGGAAGCTAATGTTTTATTATTTAGTATAGCCTTTCATATAATTGCTTATAGTTTATAGAAATATGCTGAAGTGACAACAGAAAAAAATCCTAAAGGATAAGCTCTGTTAATTATGAGAAATGTGTGATGAGTGATATGGAACAAAAGAAATCAAATAAGAAGATACGAGAGCTCAGGGATCTGTTTTACTCCCCTTAAGCCAGTAAATTTCATGTAGGAAAGAAAAGGAATATACAGAGAGAAAAGGGAGGATGTTCCAGCAATACTTGAAACGATACTGGCTTTTGTGAGTGTGAGCCATGGAAGTCCACAGGGATGAAAATTGCATGATTTGTATCCTTCACACAACAGAATACAAATTATAGAATGTGTCAGGGAAAGTGAAAGTGCACGCTTGATAGGAATGTAAAGTAGCAAGGACAAAAGAACAAGTTCTTAATCCCCAAAACAAAAAGATATTTGCTTCAGTTAAAATTAGCTAAAGTCAGTTCACATTCAGTAACTGTAAATCTAATGAGTGTGTCCACTCAACTCTTCCATGCTTTATGAGGAAAAAAAATTTAAATTAACAGTATATGTCATTTATATTACATAAATTACCACTGTTTGTATGGTCATAGGTTTTCATCTGTTATGTCATGTATGCTCAATAAGCAAGTAAGAGAAAATCATGTAATTTGTAACTATGTTTTCTTAAAAGCCAAAGAATTGAGAAACGTTGAAAATTTCTTATATTAGATAGCTACACTTTTGTTAGGAAATTAGAAAAAGGTATGTGAATTCACAAAGTTATTTTTCACAGTTCTGGGATTCTATGCCTATAGATGACTACTGTCACATTTCACTAATGTATCATTCATAAATAGAATTCGTAATAACCTTGTTGAATGAGTAGTCTATGTCTGCCTAAGCATCACTGGCAGCTTCTACCAATGTTAAGGGAGGTGATGCCATTGACTCACTTTCATTTTATTGAATCAAGTAATCAAAAATTCTATAAGCAGTTTTAACTGCTGTGTTCACGTGTGCCCAACTTTTTTCTTCTTAACAGAAGACTAGTGTTTCTATGTCTTAATGAGTTGTGACAAATTAGATTAACTGTGATTCTTTCTCCTCCTCCAATAATTTAGTAACTTAGGCCTTAATGTTCCTATGAGTATATCGATCTAGGCAAGAAAAGAACAAAAAATGGAAAATACGTTAAGGATTTTGAGACCAGCACATTATATTGAATTACTGATGTGAATCATCCTGTAGGAGGTCTTTATCTTATAGGCAGAAAAGATGTTTTAAGCAGGAAGATCAGTACTTTGGTATTAATGTTCTTTCAGGTATGTAAACCTTGTTGAAACAATAGTTTTACCAATGTGACCTTCTTTGGACAGGTGGTATTCAGAGTAGGTATAAAAAAAAAGATCGTGGCCTTCAGATAACTTGTGTTTGAATTCTGGAAGCTGCATTTATAAATTGTCTACACTTATGAAATATTTTTAATCTTTTGAGCCTCAGTTTCTTTGAACTGAATTTGGAACTCACAGGGTTGCTATAGGAAATAAATAAAAATAAAGAAGGGGAACCAGGAATACAGTGATGTATAATAATAATTATTATGATAGGCCAGTTTTTTATCTCCAATGTACCATGTTTCTCATCCTACATACTCTTCCTGGGTGATTACATACAAGTCTAATTACCATATATATTTTTATTATACTCAAATTTATATCTCCAACCCAGATTTCTAAGATTCAGACTCTTATTTTCAATTTGTAAATTTTCATTTCTTTATAAACACATCTTTTTTTTCCTGCCAGGAAAAAAATTAATAGTAACAATAAGGCTTTTTATTATTTTTTTGGTTAGAATAAAGACTCAGTCCATCTTATTAACAGTATCCAAAGTTTCCTAGAATGTTCACTGAGCTATCTTACTCAGGGTAACAGAACTGAACTCTTCCTTCCTGCATATTGCTTTTTTGGTATTCTCTCTATTGTTTTTTCTTTTATGCTAGAAAACCTGGATCCCTCTTGATTCTCTTAAGTCCTTCATCCATTATACACAGTCAGTCACTGTCATTTGTTCAGAGTGATTTTTGTTGATATAACCAAAGAAAATCTCAAGAGTTTTGTGAAATTTAGGCGTACAGATGAAGCTCTTGTTTCCTTTAGGTTTGGAATTACAAGGCTGTGAGACTGGATCTGTTATTGCCACTTTGTCACTACGAGAGAAAAAAAATGCCTGAAGATAGAGCTAAGTTGGGGGAAGCAGGTCTGGGATATGGAACCAAGGCAATGCATGATGGTGACGCCATTAGTGCCTCTTATCAATTTGTGCTTATACTCAGGCTTTTCGTTCCTTTTTTGCTTGTGGCATTTTGGATTGGGTTCCCTGGCACTTGGAACTGAGGGATTCCTGACTCACTTGCATGATTCTCTATCGCTATAATTTTACTTTAGTTCAGGATTTCATCATCTCTCATGGATTGCTCCAAATCCTCCCCTGCTGATCTACCCTGCTGTCATATTTCTTATCGGTTCTATACTCCACACAGGTCTCAGAATAACTTAGCTAATACACAAACCTGTCCATGTCATGTCCCTGCTTAAAACATCTTTTCTGGCTATAGAATAATGACCAATATCTTTAACCTTGTGTTTGAAACTCTACAAGATGGAGCACCCACATAGAGTTAGGTCATAACTCTATGACCTAACTTACCATCTTTTTCCTCCTCTCAATATTTGTGTGTCAGCAGCATGGAAGAGCTAGTGTATTTCCCTTACAAACACACTGCAGTGTTTTTCAATGCTTTCACTTTACTCAAGTCTTCTTTTGCTTAGAATACTCTTTCATTTTGCCTGTTGCAGATTCTAACTGCTACTATTCATTCTCCTGTTAAGAATCAAATTACACTTATGAAAATCTCCTGACTCACCTCACACTCTTCCAAACCTGGGTGAGGTGCTCTTAATCTGTGCTTTCAGAGCCCAATTGTTACTTTTATTATTGTATTTACTATATTATACTGAAAACATTTGTTTATCTCTAATAACCTCCCTTCCTTCCACCACCGTCCAACCCACATATATGAACATGTCTTACTTTTCTTTGAATCCTTAGCACCTTGATAAGTTCCTGGCAATAATGCCCAATACGTATTTACTGAACAGATGAATGTAAAAGAGAAAAATGCCACCTTGCTACTTGGCTCTTATATTAAAGGACTTTGTAGTTGAGCAGAGACGATGGAAATATATTTCTAAAGGAAACGAGAACATTATTTCAGTAAACAAAATATAGAATCAAAAGAATTATTTTTCTCCTCCAGGGTTGAAAAACATGATTGCTACTGCTTCTTTCAACCACCTCAGAAACTGTGATATAATTCTGCAGAAGAAGAGAACTAAATATGCTGGCCCAGTTTGACAGAGGTTGAATTTGTACATCAACTTAAAAACCAAGTTTACACCACTCTTCCATTAGAGATGAATATATCTTCAATATTCATCTATTAAAGTCAAATTGACACTTCTGTTTTCAATTGCACTAATGTATTGCATTAAAATTTTCAAACCTTATTATAGCTTACTGGTGGCCTAATGACTGCAGTATATTTCAATTTTATTAGAACAGAAAGTACAGGAGGCTATTCTAAATTTTATTTGATATACCCCTTTCCATATGGCCACAAGAATTACTTTTTATTCTATTGCTCCAGTTGGGATGTTCTCCCCTCTTCCTTTTTATTTCCTCCTTTCATTCACAACAAAAGCCATTGGTGCCATCTCCCCAATTCTCCCAAATACCCACCCATAACACATTCAATCTTTATTCTTCACTTTATCTCAATATTATTTCAGCACATTGTAGATTAGGGTCCAATGTCAAAGGATTGGCAGGATTTCTGGGTGAGGTGAAAGAGGAAGAAACCCTACATGGTGGTTGATCCTTGTACTAACCTTTCCTCCAATGCTGCCTCAACCTGACTCCAGTGCTGTAGTCACTGGGAGCACTCAAAACACCACTCTATCTCTTTGCATTTTGATTCTTAGAAGATTGTAGATGGACTAATAGGACTCTTAAATTGAAGTCAGCTGAGATCAAAACATCATTTCCCCCCCTCTCCTTTTCCATTTTCTTATTACAAACAAGAAATTTAGTCCAGATTCTTTGAACTTAAGAAAAATAAAATTTCTCTCATCTCTGTGCCTTTCTCTAGTTGCTGCCCTTCTAAAATTTTCTCCTCCTCATTACATTCAAGAACTGTGAAAGCGAGGGGGACCTTCAAGATGGTGGGGGAGTAAGACGTGGAGATCACCTTCCTCCCCACAAACACATCAAAAATACATCTGCAGGGGCTTCCCTGGTGGTGCAGTGGTTGAGAGTCCGCCTGCCGATGCAGGGGACATGGGTTCATGCCCCAGTCCGGGAGGATCCCACATGCTGCGGAACGGCTGGGCCCGTGAGCCATGGCCGCTGAGCCTGCGCATCCGGAGCCTGTGCTCCGCAACGGGAGAGGCCACAACAGTGAGAGGCCCGCGTACCGCAAAATAAATAAATCACTAAATAAGTAAATAAATAAATAAATACATCTACATGTGGAACAACTCCTACAGAACACCTACTGAATGCTGGCAGAAGACCTCAGACCTCCCGAAAGACAAGAAACCCCCCACGTACCTGGGTAGGGCAAAAGAAAAAAAAAAGAAAACAGAGACGAATAGGGATGGGACCTGCACCTCTGGGAGGGAGCTGAGAAGGAGGAAAGGTTTCCACACACTAGGAAGGCCCTTCGCGGGCGGAGACGGCGGGTGGCGGAGGGGGAAAGCTTCAGAGCCGCGGAGGAGAGCACAGCAACAGGGGTGCGGAGGGCAAAGCGGAGAGATTCCTGCACAGAGGATCGGTGCCAACCGGCACTCACCAGTCTGAGAGGCTTGTCTGCTCACCCGCCGGGGTGGGCGGGGCTGGGAGCTGAGGCTCGGGCTTCAGTTGGAGAGCAGGGAGAGTAGTGGGCTTGGAGGCGTGAACACAGCCTGAAGGGGGCTGGTGCACCACAGCTAGCTGGGAGGGAGTCCGGGAAAAAGTCTGGACCTGCCTAAGAGGCAAGAGACCATTGTTTTGGGGTGCACAAAGAGAGGGGATTCCTTCCCTGTCTGCCCACAGAAGGCAGAGCACCGCCTAAACGAGCTCCAGAGATGGGTGCGAGCCATGGCTATCAGCTTGGACCCCAGAGATGGGCATGAAAAGCTAAGGCTGCTGCTGTAGCCACCAAGAATACCATGTGCAAGCACAGGTCACTATCCACACCTCCCCTCCTGGGAGCCTGTGCAGCCCACCACTGCCAGGGTCCCGTGATCCAGGGACAACTTCCCTGGGAGAACACATGGCATGCCTCAGGCTGGTGCAGTGTCACGCCGGCCTCTGCTGCCACAGACTTGCCCCACATTCCAATTATAACTACTGTACCCCTCCCTCCCCCTGGCGTGATTGAGCCAGAGCCCCCTAATCAGCCACTGCTTTAACTCCATCCTGTCTGGGCAGGAACAGATGCCTGAGGGCAACCTACACACAGAGCTGGGGCCAAAACCAAAGCTGAAGCCCAGGAGCTGTGCGAACAAAGAAGAGAAAGGGAAATTTCTCTGGGCAGCCTCCGGAGCAGCAGATTAATTCCCCCCAAGCAACTTGAGGTACCCTGCATCTGTGGAGTACCTGAAGAGGCAACGAATCAACCCCAAATTGAGGCTGTGGACTTTGGGAGCAGCTGTAGACTTAGGGTTTGCTGTCTGAGACTGACTTCTTTCTGATATTTATTTTTATCTTAGTATAGTTTTTAGTGCTTGTTATCATCGGTGGATTTGTTTATTGGTTTGGTTGCTGTTTTTTTATTATTCTTTATTTTATTATTTAATTTTATTTTATTTATTTATTTTCTTTCTTTTTTTCGCCCTTTTCTACTGAGCCATATGGCTGACAGGGTCTTGCTGCTCCAGCCTGGTGTCAGGCCTGAGCCTCTGAGCTGGGAGAGCCAAGTTCAGGACATTGGTCCACCAGAGACCTCCCAGCCCCATGTAATATCAATCTGTGAGAGCTCTCCCAGAGATCTCCATCTCAGCGCTGAGACCCAGCTCCACCTAATGCCCCGCAAGCTCCGGTGCTAGAAGCCCCATGCCAAACAACTAGCAAGACAGGAACAAAACCACACCCATTAGCAGAGAGGCTGCCTAAAATCATAATAAGGTCACAGACGCCCCCAAACACACCACCAGACACTGCCCTGCCCACCAGAAATACAAGATCTAGCCCCACTGATCAGAACACAGGCACCAGTCCCCTCCACCAGGAAGCCTACACAAGTCACTGAACCAACCTTACCCACTGGGGGCAGAAACAAAAAACAATGGGAACTATGAACCTGCAGCCTGCAAAAAGGAGACCACAAACAGAGTAAGTTAAACAAAATGAGAAGACAGAGAAATATGCAGCAGATGAAGGAGCAAGGTAAAAACCCACCAGGCCTAACAAATGAAGAGGAAATAGGCAGTCTACCTGAAAAGAATTCAGAGTAATGATAGTAAAGATGATCCAAAAACTTGGCAATAGAATGGAGAAAATACAAGAAAGGTTTAACAAGGACCTAGAAGACCTAAAGAGCAAACAAACAATAATGAGCAACACAATAAATGAAATTAACATTTCTCGAGAAAGAATTAATAGCAGAATAACTGAGGCAGAAGACTGGATAAGTGACTTGGAAGATAAAATAGTGGAAGTAACTACAGCAGAGCAGAATAAAGAAAAAAGAATGAAAAGAATTGAGCACAGTCTCAGAGACCTCTGGGACATTAAATGTACCAACATTTGAATTATAGGGGTCCCAGAAGAAGAGAAAATGAAAGAGTCTGAGAAAATATTTGAAGAGATTACAGTCAAAAACTTCCCTAACATGGGAGAGGAAATAGTCAATCAAGTCCAGGAAGCACAGAGAGTCCCATACAGGATAAATCCAGGGAGAAACACGCCAAGACATATATTAATCAAACTATCAGAAATTAAATACTAAGAAAAAATATTAAAAGCAGCAAGGGAAAAGCAACAAATAACATACAAGGGAATCCCCATAAGGTTAACATCTGATCTTTCAGAAACTCTGCAAGCCAGAAGGCAGTGGCGGGACATATTTAAAGTGATGAAAGGGAAAAACCTACAACCAAGATTACTCTACCTACCAAGTATCTCATTCAGATTTGATGGAGAAATTAAAACTACAGACAAGCAAAAGCTAAGAGAATTCAGCACCACAAACCAGCTTTACAACAAATGCTAAAGGAACTTCTCTAGGAGAGGAACACAAGAAAGGGAAAAGACCTACAAAAACAGACTCAAACCAATTCAGAAAATGGTAATAGGAACATACATATTGATAATAACCTTAAATGTAAATGGATTAAATGCTCCAACCAAAAGATATAGCCTGGCTGAATGGATACAAAAACAAGACCTGTATATATGCTGTCTACAAGAGACCCACTTCAGACCTAGGGACACATACAGACTGAAAGTGAAGGGATGGAAAATGATATTCCATGCAAATGGAAATCAAAAGAAAGCTGGAGTAGCAAATCTCATAAAAGACAAAATAGACTTAAAAAGGACTATTAAAAGAGACAAGGACACCACATAATGATCAAGGGATCAATCCAAGAGGAAGATATAACAACTGTAAATATTTACGCACCCAGCATAAGAGCACCTCAATACATAAGGCAAAGGCTAACAACCGTAAAAGGGGAAAGTGACAGTAACACAATAATAGTGGGGGACTTTAACACCCCACTTTCACCAATGGACAGATCATCCAAAATGAAAATAAATAAGGAAACACAAGCTTTAAAAAACACATTAAACCAGATGTAGTTAATTGATATTTATAGAACATTCCATCCAAAAACAACAGAGTACCTTTCTTCTCAAGTACACATGGAACATTCTCCAGGATAGATCATATCTTGGGTCACAAGTCAAGCCTTGGTAAACTTAAGAAAACTGAAATCATATCAAGCATATTTTCCAACCACAATGCTATGAGAGTAGTTATCAGTTACAAGAAAAAAACTGTAAAAAATACAAACACATGGAAGCTAAACAATACACTACTAAATAAGCAAGAGATTACTGAGGAAATCAAAAAATACCTAGAAACAAATGATGATGAAAACACGACAACCCAAAACCTATGGGATGCAGCAAAAACAGTTCTAAAAGGGAAGTTTATGGCAATACAGTCCTACCTCAAGGAACAAGAAAAATCTGAAATAAACAATCTAACTGTACACATAAAGCAATTAGAGAAAGAAGAACAAAAAAACCCAAAGTTAGCAGAAGGAAAGAAATCATAAATATCAGATCAGAAATAAATGAAAAAGAAATGAAGCAAACAATAGCAAATATCAAACTAAAAGCTCGTTCTTCGAGAAGATAAGCAAAAGTGATATACCATTAGCCAGACTCATCAAGAAAAAAAGGGAGAAGACTCAAATCAATAGAATTAGAAATGAAAAAGGAGAAGCAACAACTGACACTGCAGAAATACAAAGAATCATGAGAGATTACTACAAGCAACTATATGTCAATAAAATGGACAACCTGGAAGAAATGGACAAATCCTTAGGAAAGCACAACCTTCCGAGACTGAACCAGGAAGAAGCAGAAAATATAAACAGACCCATCACAAGCACTGAAATTGAAACTGTGATTAAAAATCTTCCATAAACAAAAGCCCAGGAACAGATGGCTTCACAGGCGAATTCTATCAAACATTTAGAGAAGAGCTAACACCTATTCTTCTCAAACTCTTCCAAAGTATAGCAGAGGGAGGAATGCACCAAACTCATTCTACAAGGCGACCATCACCCTGATACCAAAACCAGACAAAGATGTCACAAAGAAAGAGAACTACAGACCAATATCACTGATGAGCATAGATGCAAGCATCCTGAAGAAAATACTAGCAAACAGTATCCAATAACGCATTAAAAGGATCATACGCCATGTTCAAGTGGGGTTAATCCCAGGAATGCAAGAATTCTTCAATACACACCAATCAATGTGATTCACCATATTAGCAAACTGAAGGATAAAAATCCATATGATAATCTCGGTAGATGCAGAAAAATCTTTTAACAAAATTCAACACCAATTTATTGATAAAGAACTCTCCAGAAAGTAGGCATAGAAGGAAATTACCTCACTGTAATAAAGGCCATATATGACAAACCCACAGCCAACATTGTTCTCAGTGGTGAAAAACTGCAACAGTTTCCTCTAAAATCAGGAACAAGACAAGGTTGTCCACTTTCACCATTATTATTCAACATAGTTTTGGAAGTTTTAGTCACAGAAATCAGAGAAGAAAAACAAATAAAAGGAATCCAAACTAGAAAAGAAGTAAAGCTGTCACTGTTTGCAGATGACATGATCTTATACATAGAGAATCCTAAAGATGCTACCAGAAAACTGCCAGAGCTAATCAATGAATTTGGTAAAGTAGCAGGATACAATATTAATGTACAGAAATCCCTTGCATTCCTATACACTAATGACGAAAAATCTGAAAGAGAAATTAAGGAAACACTCCCATTTACCATTACAATAAAAAGCATAAAATACCTAGGAATATACCTACCTAAAGAGACAAAAGACCTGTATGCAGAAAACTATAAGACACTGATGAAAGAAATTAAAGTTGATACAAACAGCTGTAGAGATATACCATGTTCTTGGATTGGAAGAATCAACATTGTGAAAATGACTATACTACCCAAAGCAATCTACAGAGTCAATGCAATCCCTATCAAACTACCAATGGCATTTTTCACAGAACTAGAACAAAAAATTTTGCAATTTGCATGGAAACAAAAAAGTCCCCAAATAGCCAAAGCAATCTTGAGAAAGAAAAACGGAGCTGGAGGGATCAGGCTCCCTGATTTCTGAGTATACTAGAAAGCTACAGTAATCAAGACAGTATGGTACTGACACAAAAACAGAAATGTAGATCAATGGAACAGGATAGAAAGCCCAGAGATAAACCCGCAAACATATGGTCACCTTATCTTTGATAAAAGAGGCGAGACTATACAATGGATAAAAGATAGACTCTTCAATAAGTGGTGCTGGGAAAACTGGACAGCTACATGTAAAAGAATGAAATTAGAACACTCCTTAACAGCATACATAAAAATAAACTCAAAATGGATTAAAGACCTAAATATAAGTCCAGACACTATAAAACTCTTAGAAGAAAACATAGGCAGAACACTCTGTGACATAAATCACAGCAAGATCCTTTTTGACCCACCTCCTAGAGAAATGGAAATAACAACAAAAATAAACAAATGGGACCTAATGAAACTTAAAAGCTTTTGCGCAGCAAAGGAAACCATAAACAAGACGAAAGGACAACCCTCAGAATGGGAGACAATATTTACAAATGAAGCAACCTACAAAGGATTTATCTCCAAAATATACAAACAGCTCATGCAGCTCAATATCAAAAAAAACCAAACAACCCATTCCAGAAATGGGCAGAAGACCTAAATGGACATTTCTCCAAAGAAGATATACAGATTGCCAACAAACACATGAAAGGATGCTCAACATCACTAATCATTAGAGCAATGCATATCAAAACCACAATGAGGTATCACCTCACACCAGTCAGAATGGCCATCATCAAAAAATCTACAAACAGTAAACGCTGGAGAGAGTGTGGAGAAAAGGGAAGGTTGCACTGTTGGTGGGAAGGTAAATTGATACAGCCACTATGGAAAACAGTGTGGAGGTTCCTTAAAAAACTAAAAATAGAACTATCATATGACCCAGCAATCCCACTACTGGTCATATACCCTGAGAAAACCATAATTCAAAAGGAGCCATGTACCACAGTGTTCATTGCAGCACTGTTACAATAGCCAGGACATGGAAGCAACCTAAGTGTCCATCGACAAGATGAATGGATAAAGAAGATGTGGCACATGTATACAATGGAATATTAGTCATAAAGAGAAAGAAAATTGAGTTTTTTGTTTGTTTGTATGTTTATTTTTGCGGTACGGGGGTCTGTCACTGTTGTGGCCTCTCCCATTGCGGGGCACAGGCTCCGGACGCACAGGCTCAGCGGCCATGGCTCACGGGCCCAGCCACTCTGCGGCATGTGGGATCTTCTCGGACCGGGGCATGAACCCATGTCCCCTGCATCGGCAGGCGGACTCTCAACCACTGCGCCACCAAGGAAGCCCCCAAGTGCTTTTAATGGCTATACTGACTTAAATTTTCCTGCCACATTTTTTGATAAAGACACTAAAATCAGATTCTGGCAAACTATTTTTGTTGTTATTAAGGGCCAAAAAGTAAATATTTTAGGCTTTTGTGGCACATGCAATCTTTTTCTTAAAAAAAAACAACACTTAAAAAATATAAAAACATACTTAGCTCACAGGCTATATAAAAATAAATCATTTGCTAGATATATCATGAACAACTTTTTATTGGAGGGAATAGACAAACTACCATCTCTCTCTCCTTTCTCTCTCTCTCTCTGTATGTGTGTGTGTGTATATATATATATATATATATATATATATATACATTTGTAATTTTAGAAAAATTAACTCATCATAGGAAAACACAAATAACCAAATTTAACCCTGGAAGAGAGAAATTCTAAATAGAACAATTGTTACTGAAGAAAATAACTTTAAAGAGTTACATTCCTAAAAGTCAGCAGGCTCAAATATTTCATGAGTTAGCCCTGTCAAAACTTCTAAAACAGATAATCTGGTGCTATTTAAGCTACTTCAGGAATAAGAAAAATAGATATTTATTTTTGCTGATATTAAGAATCACCAAGATAAATTAAGTGTATAATAAAGATGTGTGACAGTGTTTACAGTATGCTCCCACTTGAGTTTCCAGAAAGCCATATTTATATACACTTGTAAGTACCAAAAATTTCTGGAATTTTACAAAAAATAATCTGTTCCTAGTGGTTGCTTTTGGGGAATGAACTTCAGAAGGAGACTTGCTTTACACTTCATACCCTTTCATTTTCATACGAGGCAGTGTGCATTTTTTATCATGACACATTTAACTTTTTCAGTAACCACAGTGTTTTAAAATAAATGTTAGAATTCTGAAAAAACACAATGACAAGAAGTCAGCTGTCTTGGGAAATGCAATTCAGAATAAAAGAAACCAAAAAACATGAAATAGCCAAGTAGAAAAGTGAACAATTCAATTCATCATTCAGATGTTTTCATAATGCTACATCGAGACATTTTGAAACCCTTGACATTTGCATACTTTGATATCATGCAGTCTTAAAATCAGTAATGTTTTTAAACATTAAAAATGTATTATGATATATTTAATACCCTCAAAATGATGAAAGAATAATATCACAAGCACAAGCTTTTAT
Source organism: Orcinus orca (assembly GCF_937001465.1). Taxonomy (NCBI): domain Eukaryota; kingdom Metazoa; phylum Chordata; class Mammalia; order Artiodactyla; family Delphinidae; genus Orcinus; species Orcinus orca. The sequence continues at coordinate 74,078,725 of NC_064565.1, forward strand.
CAACACATCCCAAAGTTTGAGTAGACCATCACCAATGTAACTGAAGTATCCCCAAATTTATCCACTTATCCTACCACTCTCCTCATCAGATCTAGCCTCCATCCTGGAATTCCCCCTTCCTTTTCTCCTTTTCTTTGTGATATATGTGTATGTATATAATACATATTTTTAAATAAATTATTGATTACTTCTACTTTGAAATGTACTAGAAGGTATTTGTTTTTATGTTACTTCAGCATTATTAACATTCAGTATTACTAGCTTGTGAGAGTCATTCATGGGAGCTGTTCAAGAGATACAAGTAGCGTTAATTAATTTGCTTTCACTGTCCAATAGTCCCTATTATACTCCTTTCCAAAACTAAATCATCTTTCTCTTGAAAATGGATATTTGTGTTATTTAAAGAGTTATTGCTATTAAAACAGTTCTGTTGTAAACATTTTTCAATATGCCTCGTTCATTTGTGCAAGAATTTCTCTAGCCAAAGCAATTTACAGTTGGGTTGCTGAGATGTTTTATCTTTATATAGTATTTCATGAAGTCCAAGGTGCCATCTGTTGTAAGATATTATTTTATATACTGATATAAAAGGAAAAACACCAACTACTGTGTTTTATAAGATATATCCTGATTACAGAGATGATAAAATGTGAAGAAGTGTGCACCTTAAAATTAATGAAATGTAATCGATAATGCCAGAGTGCTATATAAAGAAATAATATTTATGTGCATATTTGCAAGAAGTTTCTAAGAATGTCTGTTGTTCTACATCCACACCAATATTTGGTATTAGCAGATTTTATAATTTTTCCTTTCTTGTGAATATAAAATGGTATTCTGATTATAGCTTGCATTTCTTAATTAATAAGAAACTTATTTTACAACTTATACAAATTATGTGTAATTTCTAATTTATTCCTGATACTTTCTTTATTGACCATCCCAGAGAGTCTATTATTCTTTTCACAAAAGGATTAATTTAGGAGAATTAAAATTTTTTTAAATTTTATGAGTTTAAAATTATGTTATTTTGTTATTGCATTCTAACCATGCATGTGGGCAGAGAACAAATTCTGTGTAAAAGCAATTCTCTGAATTTTATTGAATCTTGTTTTATAGCTTATGCTTGATCAAATTTATATTACAAGTTTGAGTCAAATGGGTATTTTCTAGATGTTAGTATTCTATACATGCCTGTTGATCAAGCATGTTGTGTTATTCTAATCTTCTATAGTTTGAGAAATGTGAAAATATTTTCATACAATAATTGAAGGTTAGTTATCCTTCTTCAAGGTTAATTTGGTCAAACCACAAAATATTTTTGTAAATACAAAGTTTTTTTGTAAATTCTTGCACAAATGAAGGAGGCATTGTAAGATTGGCTTTTCATAAATTTTTTATTATACAAGGTATAGTTAGTGTTTCCAAGTTTCATTGCTGTTGATATCTTTTTGGAAAAGTCAAGAATTGCATTACATTTTCAAAATTTATAAAATGGCAAGATTGATCCTTTTTGGTGAAAAATATAGCTCATAGTTTATTTTTTCATGCGTTAGCTGTTTTATATAACATTTGTATTTAGTTTTAAATACTGGAGATTTATTGTTGTTTTAAATTGCAGTTATACTACTAAGGTTTTATCATGAACTGTTTTAATCATAGATTGAATGGCTCTTCCTGAGAATCACCCACACAATCTCTTAATGAGGTGAATAGTCAATTCAAACTTGAAAGGAGTCAAATTTGAGATATCTGCAATTTTATGTCACTGTTCTGCCCAGAGCCCCAGAACATTTTACAAAGGACAAATGTAGATCAGCAGAAGATTACATGTAAAATTCAATAGTTTAACAATCTAAGAATTTTGAAGGATATAACATATATCAACTAAACACAATACATGTCATTATAGAACCAAGAAAGCAGGCTGTATCATTGGTGCTAATTATATCTTTTAAAATCAGCTTTCAAAATAAATGGGTTAAATAGTGATAAATTCCTTCATCAGTTTGATATGTTCTTAATTTTGAAAAATGATATAAGAAAAATTGTTAAACTATAATATCAGGAAATTACCTCATCTGAAAACAGCATCTAATGATAAAAAATGAGTAATATCGTGGACAGCCTGTATTGTGGTTTAAATGTGTGTTGTTACATAAATTATTTGTCACATATTTCCACTTTCTTGAACTCTTGGCCAATCTATCTTCATTATTACATTGCAACGCTAAACAATCTATGAAATAAGTGTTCTATAATATATTATAAATATATTTATAGTGTTGATTAACTTTCATAGACTCCTAATTATTCTCCATGCCTTACCTGTTTTTTCTACTAGATACAATTTCCATTTTAAAGTACCCTATATAAGATGAATATTCCTTTCATCCCCATTGCTTAAACAATTAAATCCAAACACTATTCTAGGATTAAAGATATGCTAGAAATAACGTGATAATACTTTCTGGTATGCCTGAGACATTCTAGGTTTATACCTGTTGTCCTGGCATAATTATTAGTAGTGTCCCTTTCACTCTTGAAAGTGTCCTGTTTCAGAATATATAGCATCCTATTCAAACCATATTCCAAACAACTTTCCCAGTGTTACCTTACATTAGAGTGTTCTGTGCATCTCATTCTCAACCCAAAGTAAATTGCTTAATGCTCCCTATGTATTTTTACTTCTCTTTTCTCTTCTTGTGCCTCTGTTTATACAGTTTTTTTGTGCTCTCTGATCTTCATCCTCAATTGTTTTTGTCTCTCCAAAATTTATCTTAGATATCACCTCTTTCACAGAAGCTTTCCTGATTCCCACTTGGAGGCAGTCTTTTCTTTCTCTAATTTGTATTTTATCTATATTTAATTAATGGGATGATTTCCATTTTTACTTGAGGTTATTTAGTAAACATCTGACCTCCACTACTTGATTTGATGTTCCTTCAAGGCAGAATTAGTGCTTTTTTTTTTTTTTTTTTTTTTGCGGTATGCGGGCCTCTCACTGTTGTGGTCTCTCCCATTGCGGAGCACAGGCTCCGGACGCGCAGGCTCAGCAGCCATGGCTCACGGGCCCAGCCGCTCCACGGCATGTGGGATCTTCCCGGACCGGGGCACGAACCCGTGTCCCCTGCATCGGCGGGCAGACTCTCAACCACTGCGCCACCAGGGAAGCCCTCAGTGCATTCTTGTTTTATCATTCATAGTGCCTTACATCTAGCACTGTTGGTGGGAATGTAACTTGATACAACCACTATGGAAAACAGTATGGAGGTTCCTTAAAAAACTAAAACTAGAACTACCATATGACTCAGCAATCCCACTACTGGGCATATACCCTGAGAAAACCATAATTCAAAAAGAGTCATGTACCAAAGTGTTCATTGCAGTGCTATTTATAATAGCCAGGACATGGAACCAACCTAAATGTCCATCGACAGATGAATGGATAAAGAAGATGTGGCACATATATACAATGGAATATTACTCAGCCATAAAAAAATGAAATTGAGTTATTTGTAGTTAGGTGGTTGGAACTAGAGTCTGTCATACAGAGTGGAGTAACTCAGAAAGAGAAAGACAAATACTGTATGCCATCACATATATATGGAATAAAAAAAAAAAAGGTACTGATGAACCTAGTTGCAGAGTAAGAATAAAGAGGTAGACATCGAGGATGGACTTGAGGACATGGGGTGGGAAGGTGAAGCTGGGGCAAAGGGAGAGTAGCATCGACATATATACATTACCGAATGTAAAATAGTTGGATGGTGGGAAGCAGCAGAATAGCACAGAGATATCGGCTTGGAGCTTTGCAGTGACCTAGAGGGGTGGGATAGGGAGGATGGGAGAAAGGCTCAAGAGGGAGGGGTTATGGGGACATGTATATGCACGTAGCTGATTGGCTTTGTTTTGCAACAGAAACTAACAGTATTGTGAAGCAATTATACTCCAATAAAGATATATTAAGAAAAAAAAAAGTACATCCCAGTAAAGAGAGGATTGTAGTGGACGATTTTACAATATTTCTAAGGTTATAATGTTATGCATATAATGTTAGAGAAGAATTTACTGTTCTTTAGGTAAATGGAGCAAACCTTGCAATGAATTACGTTGTTTTTAAACATTTTATAAAATGTTGAAGACAAATAATTATCTTAATATTACTTTGTGTTGTCATTTTCTTATTTGCTACTCATAGGATACTATAAATAAAAATCTTTTAAAAGGTTATTGATTCATATCTCAAACACAAAGGTAGATATTCCAATTTCTAAAATTATTATATTTTACATATTACTAGCATTAGAAAATGCTTCCAGAGCTACTGAAAGGAGCTTCAGCCCTCACTCTGAAACCTACAGTCTGAGGGAATTCCAGCCAAACCCAGCCCTTGTAAGCTTTGCTTTTAAAGCCAGGTTTCTTCAAGCCTTGTGCTTTAAAAACTGCTCAAGATAGAGCCTCCACTATAGACCTGGGAATGTAGCAGTAAATTCACTGATTCTTAAAGTCAATGAATACTAGAAAAGTAAGAAATCAGACTTCTGTATTCTAATTTGTTGTTTTTGTTGTTGTTTTTCTACTTCCAAAGTCTTTCTCACACTATAGAGTCTGAGGAAAGTTATATATAAAGTCAGAGAGAAATTAGTATTTTGTATTTAACCAAGCAAGCCCCCCAAATCAAGTGATTTGATAATTAAAATCCCTTGGCACTAGATTAATGAATCAGTAGCTACTAAAAAGATGCATTGTGATAAGATCCATAATGAGATTCAGAGTGAAAAAAGATGCAGTTTATTCAAATAGTTCAGCTGTCCCATCAGGGACAGTAGATAAAAAGGAATTACAAACCTTGGTTCTTGGACTGACTGTCATTTTGCCAAGCCAATTAGACCTCTTGATCTCTTTAAGATTGGCTTCTCTGTACTTTCAGCAGACATGGACACAGGGAGAATATTAATATGAATATTATTGTAACTAAAATGTGACCAAGTGATGATGTAGAAATATGGTTACTTTACAAGAAACTTTTAACATAGCTGAATAATATAGATCTAAGTATTTTACAGGTTAAAAAATCAGGGCCAGGGCTTCCCTGGAGGCGCAGCGGTTGAGAGTCCGCCTGCCGATGCAGGGGACACGGGTTCGTGCCCCGGTCTGAGAAGATCCCACATGACACGATGTGGCTGGGTCTGTGCGCCATGGTCGCTGAGCCTGCGTGTCCGGAGCTTGTGCTTCGCAACTGGAGAGGCCACAACAGTGAGAGGCCCGCGTACCGCAAAAAAAAAAAAAAAAAAAAAAAAAAATCAGGGCCAGAGGTTTAAAAAGTTTCCATTTATTTTACATTTCTTATGCAATGAACTGATACTTTCTAAATCCTTTACAAATCACATTCTACACATGTACTTTTTTATATATTCTAAACTCTTCTTATAACATGAAATTTCAATCCTGCATGTCCGTATAGGATTAGTGAAATAAAAGCTCTTGTCCAAAGACTTTGGGAGAAAGTATTAAATTTAACCAGTATTGTTCTGTTTTTAAAAACTGATTTTTAAAAAAACATTTGTTTAGGGGCTTCCCTGGCGGCGCAGTGGTTGAGAGCCCGCCTGCCGATGCAGGGGACACGGGTTCGTGCCCCGGTCCGGGAAGATCCCAAGTGTCGCAGAGCGGCTGGGCCCGTGAGCCATGGCCGCTGAGCCTGCGCGTCCAGAGCCTGTGCTCCGCAATGGGAGAGGCCACAACAGTGAGAGGCCCGCATACCGCAAAAAAAAAAACACAAAACATTTTTTTTAAATAACAAAAATTAATTATGGGCGGCTCTTAAACGGTGTCATTTATCATTTCAGATATGGTAATATATAGTCTGTTTATAGGTGTCTATAAAGATTCTTAGTATTCTTTTTGATTAGTTAGCTTCCTTTCTGCTTGAACGATACTATGTGTTCCTTACACAGGCTGCTGATCTTTCCACTGTAAGCCACAGTGATTTCTTTTACTCTGTTTTTTTCCAGCTTCCTGTATAGCCTTCCTCTTTTCATCTACTTCTTCACCTCAGTCTTGTCTTTTTCTTTTTCTATACAAAACCATTCAGCTATTTGAAGTCCAGATCAATTTCTGTTTATGGAGTCTTCACTGATGATTCAAAGTTAATTTAATTCAACAGTATGTGTTGTGCATAATATGTAATTTATTTCTTAATTATATTAAAATTAGAACTCCATTTTATACCATCTTGCACTGTGCTATAATTCTTCCTTGTACATGTATGTCTTCTCTTTCAAATAAGATTATAAGTAATTAGAAGTTTGGAATTAAATTAACAGCAAACCACATATAGATAGATTTTTATATGCTTTTAATATTTACAATGTGCTTGACATACTACAGCGGATTTGTTTTATGCCAGAGGTGGTTCTTTAAGACTCCATTCTGTGCTTTGGATAAGTTTCTGAAATATACTTTTGTATATTTACTTAGCAGGTAACATCAGCAAAATGGTGGAGTAGGAGAGACCACCAATTGTCCTCCCACACACACACACAAATAATTAGATGGCTATCCAGTAAGAAAGTAGTTCTGGGAGGATAGTTGAAAATCATTAAATTTAGTGACAAGTATTCTGAGGTCTTGTTCTTTGGTGGAATTGTGAATTTTCTTTTTCTCAATTGAGACTTGTTCACAAAGACTCCATCTAACAACTACTTGTATTTCCTGTTAGTGACTGTGTAAGGTTAAGTCCTACAAGTTTAAAAGTCACTTTGTTATTGCAGAGCATTTGCCCACAATATATGCCATCCTTGAAAACGTATATGGCTAGGGAATGATCTAAATACTTTAACACTGTGACAAGCAACTAATATCAGTGAAATCACAACTTTGATATACTGGTCATATTTTTGAATATACATTAAATAAACACATAAATTAGCATAATAATGTTCATCCTTTTATCACCTATAATTATTTTACTCTTATCTGCATTATAATAGCCATGTATGTTTGGTAATTTTATTTCTCTGATAGTTGAAGAAATATGATTTGCTCATTGTATTCATTCAGTGTTTCACAGTGAGACATTCAAGCACTGTCCCAGTGATATGTAGGTTCAAAAGTTAAGTGAGATACAGAATCAACAATAACAAGTAGGGCTTACAGACACCTTAACTGAGACAGAAGAAAACAATTTTGTACTCTGTATCCTCTATTCCCTTAATGTCTTTGTTATTCAAGCTTGTGAAATGGCCTGCTGTGCACTGTGGCTTGAGGGCTTTGAGGACCTATAAATCCCTAAATATTTGTTTTCTAGATCCATATAATGCAGCTGTTCCAACCTGCATGGCCTGATAACTTCAGTGTTAGAAAGAGCAGATAATGAAATACAAGAAAGTGCTTTGTATTATGGGGTGGGAGTGAACATGGAAAGAGAGTTTGGAGAAGTAGAGGACATTTTTAAAGCATGTAAAATCGTGGAGAAGGATTCTCCTTGAAATATAGAATAGCTCGGAAACAAGATGAATACACCATTTACCCAGGTGTGGGGTGAGGAGACGAGAAGGGGAATTGGGAGAGCAGCTCAGATAAACTTTTCCTCAGGCTGGATGCAAATACTGTACTAAGGAAACATTTCTTTCAGACATCTAGGATACTTACGGTATCTGGCTTAGTACCTTTAGGCTTAATGTTTTAGAAGGATTGACCAAACTAACAGTGACTGATTGAGGGCAGAACATCCTAAGCACCACTGATGCAGTAGCTGGGACAAAGCATTGTACTGTTTATTTCTAGAAGGTAAAAACTTTGTCTCTCTTCTCTCCTTGGGCAGGAATAACTTATGTTCTACACTGTATATACCTTGCATTTCAGTCAGGAGAAAAAGGGGGCATTGGTGCTCTACTACTACAGAGAGTTCTCATGGGAAAAGAAAAACATTGGCCCAGTGAATAAGAACAGCTAGATAAAATGATTAAAATCTATTGTATCACTCTCTGAGTCCACCCAGTTATGTCATGGGACAGGAAATACATACGTATACAATGGAATTAGTATTCAATATAAGAAACATTTTTTTTCTTGACTATTTTGAGTATATAAACAGTAGAGGTTCATTTGTGGGGTTTTTTTTTTTTTTTTTGCTAGGCATATCTGAATATGTACACAGAGATTACTGGAAAAAAGATATAATCTGATGTAAGCTATACTCGGTCAAAGTGTCATTAGAAAGTTTGTTCCTTCCAAAATTATGTATGCAAACTTTTAGAAATTATATTGGCTATATTGTACTGGTCTTTGATATATTAGTACTTTAAAGAAAGATTTTCATGGTGAACAATGGTATTCATAGTATTTTTCTTTCCTGGCTATGTCAAGAGCTTTTGTTCTTTTCTATTAGGTGGAAAGAGCAAACAGACTATTTCTATTTCAGCTTATTTAGTTGTACGTGCAGACTTTCACATCATTTAAAAGAATTACATAATGGGAGTCAATTTATTTTGCTGTCATCTTTTTCAGTTGAATTTAAAAAAAATTATGCTGAAAGAATACTATATAGTGATAATGGCGACAGTTTTTGTACAATATGGTTTATTTCCTAAGCATATATATTTGTTTCTTAGAAAGTTAATGTTTTCCCTATATTTTTATTGGCCACTCTGTGTTCTGATGCTGAAAATTCATAGAAAGTCATTTTAATTAAGCTTTTAAATTTTATTTATTTTTCGTTTCAAGAAATTGTCTCAATTTAGCAGATTATAGGTTTGTTGGAAAGACATATCCATAGAGAATCCAGAAAAATCTGGACACAAAATAGTTTGTTAAAGTTGAGCTACACATAGATCTTTGAACTAGTGGCATTTTTTTACAATAATTGAGAGACAGCTACACATTTCTGTATTCCTATCTCTATGATTTGGCTTCTTCGTATATTTCCTCTACCTCATTAGTTTTGCTTACTTATAATTTTGATAGCCTTATAACTTCAGTTTATTAAGCCCTTTACAACCCACCCCTTAATGGCTAATCCTGCCTTTCATTCCATCACAAATGACTGTTCAATCTGAAGATTACCTCCTTTGTTGTAGGTTAGTTTGCCATAGGTGCATGGGTTTATTTCTGAGTTCTCAATTTTGTTCCATTGTTCTATGTGTTTGTTTTGGTGCCAGTACCATGCTGTTTTTTTGTTTTTTGTGGTATGCGGGCCTCTCACTGTTGTGGCCTCTCCCATTGCGGAGCACAGGCTCTGGACATGCAGGCTCAGTGGCCATGGCTCATGGGCCTAGCCGTTCCATGGCACGTGGGATCTTCCCGGACCAGGGCACGAACCCGTGTCCCCTGCATTGGCAGGCAGACTCTCAACCACTACGCCACCAGGGAAGCCCTACCATGCTGTTTTAATTACTGCAGCATTGTAGTATAGTCTGATGTCTGGGAGAGTGATACCTTCAGGTTTTTTCTTTTTTCTCAAGTTTCCTTTGGCAATTTAGGGTCTTTTGTGGGTCCATATGAATTTTTTTTTTTTTTTTATTCTTTAAAAATTTTTTTTTTAAACATCTTTATTGGAGTATAATTGCTTTACAATGGTATGTTAGTTTCAGCTTCACAACAAAATGAATCAGTTATATATATACATATGTTCCCATATCTCTTCCCACTTGCGTCTCCCTCCCTCCAACCCTCCCTATCCCACCCCTCCAGGCGGTCACAAAGCACCGAGCTGATCTCCCTGTGCTATGCGGCTGCTTCCCACTAGCTATCTACCTTACGTTTGGTAGTGTATATATGTCCATGCCTCTTTATCGCTTTGTCACCGTTTACCCTTCCCCCTCCCCATAGCCTCAAGTCCATTCTCTAGTAAGTCTGTGTCTTTATTCCTGTTTCACCCCTAGGTTTTTCATGAATTTTAAGATTATTTGCTCTAGTTCTATAAAAATGTCATGGGTATTTTGGTAGAGATTGCATTAAATCTGTAGATTGCTTTGGGCAGTATAGCCATTTTAACAATATTAATTTTCCAATTTAAGAGCACTAGATGCCTTTCCATTTCTTTGTATCATCTTCAGTTTCCTTCATCAATGTTTTCTAGTTTTCAGAGTATAGGTCTTTCACCTCCTTGGTTAAGTTTATTCCTATGAATTTTATTCTTTTTGATATGATTTTAAATAGGACTTTAAAAAAACTTTATCTTTCTGATAGTTCATTATTAATATATAGAAACACAACCGATTTCTGTATATTAATATTATATCCTGCAACTTTGCTGAATTCATTTATTCTAATAGTTTTGGGGTGGAGACTTTAGGGTTTTCTATATAAAGTATCATGTCATCTGCAGATACTGACAGTTTTACCTCTTCCCTTCCAATTTGGATGCCTTCTATTTCTTATTCTTATCTGATTGCTGTGGATAGTGTTTCCAATGCTATGTTAAATAGAAGTTACAAGAGTAGGCATCCTTGTCTTCTTCCTGAGTTTAGAGAAAAGACTTTCAGCTTTTCACTGTTGAGTATGATGTTGGCTGTGGGTTTGTCATAAATCGCCTTTATTATGTTGAGATATGTTTCCTCTGTACCCATGATGATGAGAGTTTTTATCATGAATGGATGTTGAATTCTGTCAAATGCTTTTTCTGCATCTGTTGAGATGATCATGTGATTTTTATCCTTCCTTTTGTTAATGTGGTATATCACATTGATTGATTTGCAAATGTTGAACCATCCTTGTGACCCTGGAGTAAATCTGACTTGATCATGGCATATGATCCTTTTAATATATTGTTGGATTTGGTTTGCTAATATTTTGTTGAGGATTTTTCCATCTATATTCATCAAAGATATTGGCCTATTAGGGAGGCAAGAATATACATTGGAGAAAAGACAGCCTCTTCAATAAGTGGTACTGCGAAAACTGGACAGCTATTACATGTTAAAGAATGGGATTAGGACATTACCTCACACCATATACAAAAATAAACTCAAAATGGTTTAAAGACCTGAAACCATAAAACTAGAAGAGAACATAGGTGAAACACTCTTTGACATAAATCATAGCAATATTTTTTTGGATCTGTCTCCTAAGACAAAAGAAATAAAAGTAAAAATAAATAAATGGAACCTAATTAACCTTAAGAGCTTTTGCACAACAAAGGAAACCATTGACAAATTGAAAAGACAACCTATGGAATGGGAGAATATATTTGCAAATGATATGACTGATAAAAGGTTAATATTCAAAATGTATAAACAGCTCATGCACCTCAACATCAAAAAAACAAACAACTCAATTACAAAATGGGCAGAAAAAATGTATGTGTGTACATACAATGGAATATTACTCAGCCATAAAACGAATGAAATTCTGCCATTTGCATCAATGTAGATGGACCTAGAGAATATTATGCTTAGTGAAATAAGTCAGAGAAAGACAAAAACTGTATGATATCACTTATGTGGAACCTTAAAAATAATAAAATGAATGTATATGCAAAACAGAAGCAGACTCACAACTATAGCAAACAAACTAGTGATTACCAAAGGGGAGAAGGAAGGGGGGCACAAATTAGGGGTATGGTATTAACAAACTACTATGTGTAAAATAGATAAACAACAAACATATATTGTATATCACAGGAAATTGTAACCATTATCTTGTAATAACTTTCAATGGATCATAATCTATAAAAATACTGAATCACTATGCTGTACACTGGAAACTAGTATAATACTGTAAGTCAACTACAATTAAAAATCTGAAGATTGGCTGCCCTTGGATCGTATATTGATTTGTGGTCCACTCTGTGACAGGGGCTGTATCATGTGAGTTTAAATATGGGTTAACATTTTGTTGGTGGAAAAGCTAAGGTTTTTTCCTTTAGGAGAAACTGTAGGCTTGGAAGGAACAATAATTGGTACATCTGAAATACAAGCTTCTGTTTTATCTAACACAAAGGAATTGTGCTCCAATATTATGCATCATCTTTTATGTACATTTTCTTATATGGCAATTCAATTTGTACATGATATACACAAACTATTAATTTAGGGTAGAATATATTGGATTTTATACCTCTTCCTCATCCAAGAATAAGGATATTTTATGCGCGTGGCTTATCAAAGTAAGTTATCAATGAGACTGACTGATGATATGGCCCCTGAAAGCCAGGTCATATGACCTTGTATTCTATATTTTATAAGATGATCCCCCCCAATCCCAACTATAATCATCAGGAACTTTGCCTCCTGTTAGGCATGTATTTCTTTAAGGATCATACTCCTTCGTATTTTGCATCCTGGGTATATCAGTAATGACTTCTCTAAGTGCCTCGGTGCCATGGGAATTATGATTCCTTCTAGTCCAGGTTTTTCTTTGTATGTTTGGAAGTGACAGTACAGTTGATGTTAGTATCCCATTTTCTCATCATTGTTTTCATTTCAATATGTTCTTGATACTATTGCTGCACTGAGGGGTTTTTTTGTAATAAATGGATGACAGTTTTTAATTGATCTTATTTATTTTTCATTAAAAAGAGAATAAGTCCTCTATGCATCATGCACTCTCATTTTAAGATTTAATGCCAAAGCATTAATGTAAACATTATTAATCTATGATGGAGTTACATAGCTATTATTAGCAATTGTGTGTGGCATTCTAGTCTTTGTATAAATTAGAAATATTACACAGAAGTACATGTGCTTTAAAATTAATTAGTGTACAGTTTTACATTAAAACTGTAAACATTTAATCACATAATTCCACATTACCAAATTTTAATCTGAATTTATAATTATAATCTCAATTTGTAATTCATTCATTCACTGATCCCATAAATATTCTTTGAGGCCCTATTGTTTGGGGCCCTTATACTAGATGTTGGAGATACAGATATAAAAATGAGTATTCCAGAGTTTTTAGAGGGATTCATAATTTGTTTAGTGCTTGGCAAGACAATAGAATAAGTGCTGTGAAAAGAGTATGTGTGTGTCATATGGAAGTTCATATATGGCCATTTAGCCCAGGGAGAAAGGAGTTACTGAAGAGTTTCCATATGGAATCATTTTTAGTCAATTTATTGAGGTATAATTTACATACAATAAAATGGATTAACTCTACAGTTGTCTGACAAACATATACATCTGTGTAAACTCTACCCCAATTAAGATATAGACCTTTCAGTATTCAAGAAAATTCTCTTGACCTTTTTCACTCTTTCCTTGCAGACCCTTCCCCATCAGCCTTCCTAGCATGGGTAATTTTTAAAATGAGTTTTTAAGATGCCCGTGAGTAGTTAAGTAACTATGTCAGAAGAAGGAGAAGGAAAAGCATCCAACTGAAATTAGGGCTTCTATCAGAGAGTGTAGAAAGATGAGGCTAGAGAAGTTAGTAGAATTAGATTCTGGAGACCCTGAAAGCCATTTTAAGGTTTTCAATTTCATCCTTATGGTAATGGAGAGTCTTCAAATGGATTTAAGCTTGAGTCATAATAATAGTTGTAAAATTAAAAGTTAATAGTAAGAAGAATTTTGAGTGATTACCAAGGGGTAAGCCCTTATATGCATGACTTAATTTAACTCTGTAAGGAGGATACTTTTCTTATCCGTTAAAGATGTGAGAAGATAGAACCTCAGAAATATTAAAAGAATTGCAGATTCACGATTAGTAAGAACTCCTGGGAAGATTTTACACAAAAGCCCATGTCAGTTCGTCTTCAGTATCAAGTTTTTTAAAACATTAACAGTAAATGAACAGATAAATCAAAATCAGCAGGACTGGTAGCAGAGGTATAATACAAATGAGAAATAATGAGGCCTGTACAGGGGAGGGAAGGAAATGTCCAATTGGAGAGATGATTAGGAGATAGAATCTACAGGGCTTAATAATAAATCGTTGGGGAAAGGATTTAGTGGAGAGAGTACTGAGGGTCATTCCCACCTTAGGTGATTAGATGGTGTAATTACCTAAAATAATGAGACTAGAAAGAGAAACAGTTGTGCAAATGACCAGATCAGTGTTGGCCTTGCTGATTTTAGGTACCTATGTGACTTCCAAGTCTTAAGTCTGGCAGGAATTTGGAAATACAGGTCTGAACTTCTGAAAAGATTTCTGGACTATTGAGAAAGATAAAATATCGTTAGTTTATAGATTTTAGTTAAAGCCAGAGAGAAAGTAAGTAATTAGCAGAAGAAAGCTAAGAATAGAATTGGGAAACATGAGTCTTTAAGGAATGCTGGGGAAAACAAAGACTATATCTAGCAGCAAAACAGGAAGACATATAATAGAAAACATCTCAGAGATCAAGGGTTGGTGGGTTTCATAATAGTTCAGTGGTACGACAAATAGCATGGAGAAGTGAAAGGAGAGAAGGGATTAAATGTATTAATTGTGTTTTGAATCCAGGTGGTCACTGACAATTTGAGTGAAGGTAAGTCCTTTGATAGGGGAAGAAAGACTGAAATGCAGAGACATGAATGGGGAAAAAATATAGACAGTGCATGTGAAAAACTCAAGATGCTTGACTGTGAGGGAAGGGAACAGATGGGAATATGGTTATAGGAAATCAGGAAACTGAGGGAGCTTTTTTTTTCCAGTGGGAAATGGGTGATGGATTTTATACAAAGAGAATAGAGAAAGTAAACAAAAGAAAAAAAGCCGGTGAAAAAGAAAAGATACATAATAGAGCTAAGTTCCTGAGGATATAGGAAGATATAGTATTTGAGCACAGGTGGAGGGATAAGGTAATGAGGGCACTGCAGCTCAGTCATTGAATAGGTTGAATGTGGGTTGGAGAGCAGGCATTTGTAGTTGAAGCAATTTCCCCACCTCTGTGTTTAGGGAATGTCAGAGTGTAACTATCCTTTCGTGGTGGCAGGGTGGGGAGCTGCAAGGAAAACTGTGCACTCTGAGGTTCACTTAAGGCAAGTGTTGTGGGCAGCACTTTCTAATGAGGTGCAGATTTAGAGGCAATATTTTTGATGAAATTAGTATCACAGAGCAGTGAAAAATTTTTGAGAGGGAGGAGTCTTACTCATAATGGATAATTCTGTTTTAAGTTTTACTCCATGAAGCATCATTTCCAAGTTCAGAACCCTAGGTGGCCTCTAATTGTTATTAATCACCTCTCAAGAGCCAGGCCTGCTTCCTCCTATTAAGTGTGTGTTTTTGCTTGTGCTATTCTGTTGCTTAGACTGTTTTCTGTGGTTCTTCCTATTGCTTTCTCATTGAATTTTCTTATCTTTTCTCACATTTGTTTCCTTGTGATAGAGCAGGGCTCAGTCCTCCTGGTTTATTACTGTTTTTAGTTCCCCATCTATGAAGTGACACCCATTAAGTCTGCTCTGAGCTTCTGCTAAATTCTATGCTGTAAAAAAAAAAACTTGTTTGCATAGACATTTTTCCTTGTTTGTTTTAAATGATTAAGAGTCTGCAGTGTGATGGGTAAGAGACATCAGTAAGGAATAGTAAAAAAAATTAGAAAGAATATATAAACAAATTCTAGCTTAAAAATTGAACTACTGCAGGCTTCCCTGGTGGTGCAGTGGTTGAGAGTCCGCCTGCCGAGGCAGGGGACACAGGTTCGTGCCCCGGTCTGGGAAGATCCCACATGCCGCGGAGCGGCTGGGCCCGTGAGCCATGGCCGCTGAGCCTGTGTGTCCGGAGCCTGTGCTCCACAACGGGAGAGGCCACAGCAGTGAGAGGCCCGCGTACCGAAAAAAAAAAAAAATTGAACTACTAGGCCATTGCAGTAGTTTGCAGTGGCCTCCTATTATGACTTTTCTTATTTAAGTTGCTAAATTATCTAAATTCAGGCTTGTAGAAATCTTCATGAAAGAATCCTATTTTATTATGCCCCTACATTTGTATTAGCTACATTAGGTATCTCTGTCAAGAACACTTTTTAGTACAAATTATATCAGCATTAAAATAGTTAAAATAGGTGAAAATAGTCAGGTAAAAGAAAAAAGATGATTAAGGACCTACATCCCATCAACTGTTACTATATTTAAAAAAAGAGGACCATAATTCAGAGTATCCTGTTTTTCCTTTATGCTTTGATGTTTTTGCTTGTAGTTGCCTTCTTTAAAGTATATAAGAATACTCAGATAAACTAGAATAAAATTAATGAGCTTAACAAGTTTTAGGTAATTAGCCTAGCTGGATTTGTTTTTCTAGGAATAGTCTGTGAAGATACTTTCACAAATAGTCTTAAAGTTTTAGCAGTTCAGTAGGAAAAAACAAACTTTACCACATTAAATTAAAAATAGGACCATTTGTAAATTAATTTTCAGATTATTTTTACTGATTTTAATGATGCACATATTGTCCCTACTAATATACTTGGATAAACTATATCTTACATAAGCAAAGCTCAACATAGATTTTTTTGTATCATAATTAAACATTTAAATACAGAAATGTTTGGTAATCAAATTAGACTAGAAAGTTTAATTCCAAGTAGCAATTTATTTTCTGAAAATGTCTGACGGATTTTTAAATCATACTTCCCACACAACTGCTTAATTTTTATATATTTTATTGACCAAACAGTATCATGTAATAAGTAATACTGTTCAGGTAATCATATCCCCTTGAATGCTATAAACACTATAGTTACTTCTACTTCTATGAACTTTGAGATTATTAATTTCTGAGACTATCAATTAGTCAAAAAGCATAATAATCATTCACATTCATTTGTTCCCATAGTATAAGGTCTTAAGAACCGTTTCATGTATATATATACATGGCATATATAAATATATATATATATGCCATGTATATATGTGGCATATATATATAATATATATAGATATGGCAATATTAAGGCAATTAAGCTTGGTACTTTTGGAATTTATTTTGTTACCTTTCAAAAAATTTTTTGAAGAATAACAGGGGATCAAAGGAACCTAATATGTTTCCTTTTCTCATGTAAGTAATACAACCAAACAGGGGTGCAGGGGTATGGTTAGGTGGTGGATGGGATAAGGCACTTGTACCATCCTCATACATGTTGCATCTCCAGAAAACACACCATCTATCTATGCTACTTACATGAGAACCTATTACTGTTCTTTGTGAAAGTTTCACAGAACAGAGCACTATGTCTCTTCTGTCATCCCAGGAAAAAATAGCAAATACAGTAAACAATATTTGGTATCAACCCTCATGAAAACGAGAGAGGAAATTTTGACAATAAAAATAATCTCCTGTGTTTGTACTTCCAAATTAGGTTTGGGATGACAATAGGTGTAAGGATAATATAAAAAGTATAAAAACTTCCTCTTTGATTTCTTCAGTGATCAGTTCATTATTAAGTAGTGTATTGTTTAGCCTCCATGTGTTTGTATTTTTTGCAGATCTTTTCCTGTAATTGATATCTAGTCTCATAGTGTTGCGGTCAGAAAAGATACTTGATACAACTTCAATTTTCTTAAATTTACCAAGGCTTGATTTGTGACCCAAGATATGATCTATCCTGGAGAATGTTCCATGAGCACTAGAGAAAAATGTGTATTCTGTTGTTCTTGGATGGAATGTCCTATAAATATCAATTAAGTCCATCTCGTTTAATGTATCATTTAAAGCTTGTGTTTCCTTATTTATTTTCATTTTGGATGATCTGTCCATTGGTGAAAGTGGGGTGTTAAAGTCCCCTACTATGAATGTGTTACTGTCGATTTCCCCTTTTATGGCTGTTAGTATTTAAAAAATACCTAGAAACAAATGACAATGGAGACACGACGACCCAAAACCTATGGGATGCAGCAAAAGCAGTTCTAAGAGGGAAGTTTATAGCAATACAAGCCTACCTTAAGAAACATGAAACATCTCGGATAAACAACCTAACCTTGCACCTAAAGCAATTAGAGGAAGAAGAACATAAAAACCCCAAAGTTGGCAGAAGGAAAGAAATCATAAAAATCAGATCAGAAATAAATGAAAAAGAAACGAAGGAGATGATAGCAAAGATGAATAAAACTAAAAGCTGGTTCTTTGAGAAGATAAACATAATTGATAAACCATTAGCCAGACTCATCAAGAAAAAAAGGGAGAAGACTCAAATCAATAGAATTAGAAATGAAAAAGGAGAAGTAACAACTGACACTGCAGAAATACAAAAGATCATGAGAGATTACTACAAGCAACTCTATGCCAATAAAATGGACAACCTGGAAGAAATGGACAAATTCTTAGAAAGGCACAACCTGGTCAGACTGAATCAGGAAGAAATAGAAAATATGAACAGACCAATCACAAGCACTGACATTGAGACTGTGATTAAAAATCTTCCAACAAACAAAAGCCCAGGACCAGATGGCTTCACAGGCGAATTCTATCAAACATTTAGAGAAGAGCTATCACCTATCCTTCTCAGACTCTTCCAAAATATAGCAGAGGGAGGAACACTCCCAAACTCATTCTACGAGGCCACCATCACCCTGATACCGAAACCAGACAAGGATGTCACAAAGAAAGAAAACTACAGGCCAATATCACTGATAAACATAGACACAAAAATCCTCAACAAAATACTAGCAAACAGAATCCAACAGCACATTAAATGGATCATACACCATGATCAAGTGGGGTTTATTCCAGGAATGCAAGGATTCTTCAATATAGGCAAATCAATCAACGTGATACACCATATTAACAAAGTGAAGGAGAAAAACCATATGATCATCTCAATAGATGCAGAGAAAGCTTTTGACAAAATTCAACACCCATTTATGATAAAAACCCAGCAGAAAGTAGGTATAGAGGGAACTTTCCTCAACATAATAAAGGCCATATATGACAAACCCACAGCCAACATCGTCCTCAATGGTGAAAAACTGAAAGCATTTCCACTAAGATCGGGAACAAGACAAGGTTGCCCACTCTCACCACTCTTATTCAACATAGTTTTGGAAGTTTTAGCCACAGCAATCAGAGAAGGAAAGGAAATAAAAGGAATCCAAATCAGAAAAGAAGAAGTAAAGCTGTCACTGTTTGCAGATGACATGATACTATACATAGAGAATCCTAAAGATGCTACCAGAAAACTGTTAGAGCTAATCAATGAATTTGGTAAAGTAGCAGGATACAAAATTAATGCACAGAAATCTCTGGCATTCCTATACATTAAAGATGAAAAATCTGAAAGTGAAATCAAGAAAACACTCCCATTTACCATTGCAACAAAAAGAATAAAATATCTAGGAATAAACCTACCTAAGGAGACAAAAGACCTGTATGCAGAAAATTATAAGACACTGATGAAAGAAATTAAAGACGATACAAATAGATGGAGAGATATACCATGTTCTTGGATTGGAAGAATCAACATTGTGAAAATGACTCTACTACCTAAAGCAATCTACAGATTCAATGCAATCCCTATCAAACTACCACTGGCATTTTTCACAGAACGAAAGCAAAAAATTTCACAATTTGTATGGAAACACAAAAGACCCTGAATAGCCAAAGCAATCTTGAGAAAGAAAAACGGGGCTCAAGGAATTAGGCTCCCTGACTTCAGACTATACTACAAAGCTACAGTAATCAAGACAATATGGTACTGGCACAAAAAAAGAAAGATAGATCAATGGAACAGGATAGAAAGCCCAGAGATAAACCCACGCACATATGGTCACCTTATCTTTGATAAAGGAGGCAGGAATGTACAGTGGAGTAAGGACAGCCTCTTCGATAAGTGGTTCTGGGAAAACTGGACAGGTACATGTAAAAGTATGAAATTAGATCACTCCCTAACACCATACACAAAAATAAGCTCAAAATGTTTTAAGGACCTAAATGTAAGGCCAGAAACTATCAAACTCTTAGAGGAAAACATAGGCAGGACACTCTATGACATAAATCACAGCAAGATCCTTTTTGACGCACCTCCTAGAGAAATGGTAATAAAAACAAAAATAAACTAATGGGACCTAATGAAACCTCAAAGCTTTTGCACAGCAAAGGAAACCACAAACAAGACCAAAAGACAACCCTCAGAATGGGAGAAAATATTTGCAAATGATGCAACTGACAAAGAATTAATCTCCAAAATTTATAAGCAGCTCATGCAGCTTAATAACAAAAAAACAAACAACCCAGTCCAAAAATGGGCAGAAGACCTAAATAGACATTTCTCCAAAGAAGATATACAGAGTGCCAACAAGCACATGAAAGAATGCTCAACATCACTAATCATTAGAGAAATGCAAATCAAAACTACAGTGAGATATCATCTCACACCAGTCAGAATGGCCATCATCAAAAAATCTAGAAACAATAAATGCTGGAGAGGGTGTGGAGAAAAGGGAACCTTATTGTACTGTTGGTGGGAGTGTAAATTGATACAGCCACTATGGAGAACAGTATGGAGGTTCCTTAAAAAACTACAAATAGAACTACCATATGACCCAGCAATCCCACTACTGGGCATATACCCTGTGAAAACCATAATTCAAAAAGTGTCATGTACCAAAATGTTCATTGCAGCTCTATTTACAGTAGCCCGGATATGGAAACAACCTAAGTGTCCATCATCGGATGAATGGATAAAGAAGGTGTGGCACATATATACAATGGAATATTACTCAGCCATAAAAAGAAATGAAATTGAACTATTTGTAATGAGGTGGATAGACCTAGAGTCTGTCATACGGAGTGAAGTAAGTCAGAAAGAGAGAGACAAATACCGTATGCTAACACATACATATGGAATTTAAGAAAAAAAAAATGTCATGAAGAACCCAGGGGTAAGACAGGAATAAAGACACAGACCTACTAGAGAATGGACTTGAGGATATGGGGAGGGGGAAGAGTAAGCTGTGACAAAGCGGGAGAGAGGCATGGACATATGTACACTACCAAAAGTAAGGTAGATAGCTAGTGGGAAGCAGCCGCATAGCACAGGGAGATCAGCTCGGTGCTTTGTGATCGCGTGGAGGGGTGGGATAGGGAGGGTGGGAGGGAGGGAGATGCAAGAGGGAAGAGATATGGGAACATATGTATATATATAACTAATTCATTTTGTTGTAAAGCAGAAACACACCATTGTAAAGCAATTATACTCCAATAAAAATGTTTAAAAAAAAGTATAAAAACTTTGCAAAATAATATGATATTTAAAATGTTCAAGCCTAAAATTGTTGGTCACATTGTGATGTGAGCACCAAGAAAGAATAGAGCTGTAATACAGATGTTACTCCTTAATCAACCCTGCAGTTAGCGTTCACATTTCCTTAAAAATTTTTTTTAAAAGAAGAGAAACAGAGTGCATCTCACATGGAAAATCTAGAAATTGTATTAAAATATTTTGTTTCAGGTAGATATATTTGATAGTAGATAGATAGATAGATAGCCTAGTTATAAAATTTATTTCTACACTGGGTAGTAGTTTCATAGTTTAAAAAGTTAGAACAACTTCGCTTGAGAATTTGTTTCATTTTCATACATAACCGTCAATTCAAATGGAAAAATGTCTTATGCACATCGTTAATATGTTTTGTTTATGTGAATTTTCAGATTTGCGTAGAAAAGGAGGTGACTAGTTGTGGAGGTACATCTGTTTTGAATCCTAGTTTTATCCCTAAGCATGGAATGTTATACTGAGGGGAAAGGAAAAAGGGACTTGAGAAAATCATCTTCAATAGTATAGAAGGGGGCTTCCGTGGTGGCGCAGTGGTTGAGAGTCCGCCTGCCGATGCAGGGGACGCGGGTTCGTGCCCGGTCCGGGAGGATCCCACATGCCGCGGAGTGGGTGGGCCCATGAGCCATGGCCGCTGAGCCTGCGCGTCTTGAGCCTTTGCTCCGCAAAGGGAGAGGCCACGGCAGTGGGGGCCCCGCGTACCGCAAAAAAAAAAAAAAAAAAAATATATATATATATATATATATATATATAATAGTATAGAAGGTAAATTGCTCATTTTTCTTATAAGGTAACATTTTGGTCCCTAAAAAATTATATTTACATAACAGTGAAAAGGTAAGGTTTTGTAATACAACAAAAGGTAACAAAAATGAAATGTTTTATAGAAATTGTTATCAGTGTTACTGTTGATTGAATAATGCATGAACTTAAAACTTCAGATTATTAGGTGTGGCACAAAAGAAGTCCACATAGCAAAACACGTTCTGAAAAATTTGGCACTCCAAAAGATTACAGAGTACATAACATTTTTTAAATTATTCTAGAGGAAAGAAAGTACACCCCTAAAAATTTAATATTTTGAGTCTAATATTAGTGATAAAAGATTTACTAAAGATAAAATGCAATTTTCTTGTGGAAAGGAAAAATGTTTAGCAAAAATTTCCACTTTTCTTAGTTGCTATTATTTTCCCCTTACTAGGGAAGTGCATCTCACAGAAAGGGCTCACCTCATTGGATCTGTTACCTTGCAGGGGTCTTTTTTTTTTTTTTAAGTTTAGTGTTGTCACCTAAACTTGAAGCAATTAACATATATATTTATTTTTGGAGAAAAGTGTGGTATGAGAGTTATTCCATAGTGAGGTATGTCTTACGATTTTAGACTTTCAAGGCTTCCACTTGAAATAGTTTTAATCCCAGTTAGTATAGTCTTTCATACATACAGTATTGCTGCACTTACATTTACAATGATAGTGGTAATGATATTGTTTTTCATATTTTTAAGCTATGAATTGGAATATTTCTAAGTGCTTTATAAGAGTAAATGTCTCTAGCATCAGTTCCCAGTTGAGTAGAGAGTTTTGGCTAACGGATTCAAATATCAATTGCTGTTCTGGGGACATAAGGAAAAAAAAAACCAGAAAGAGATATTCACTTTCTTAGTGAGTCATTGTCAGAACTAGAAATTGTATCATGTTAGTACATTTCCTAACATTTTATGAGTAATTTCTATTGTTCTTTTCTCAAGCCTATAAGAAAAATATTTATTAATTCTGTACTCAAAATAAAAGCAATAAATTCCTCCTAAATGTTAACACTGGGTACAATGAAATTCTTTTCTTTCAAGATAAAATCATGACAATTATGTATGAAATTAAAGAACAGTATTCAATCTTCAAAAAGAAAAAAATGTGTTGATATATTTAGATAGCACTTTATGATTTAAAACCAAGTAAATAATGATAGCTAAAATTCAAAATGATGCGAGGCAGAACATTATCATGTAAGATTTTAATCAAACCAGGAGACTAATTGGACCTATCCCTCAAATCCTAGTCAAATGCTTCTGACTTCTGAAAGAGCAAACACAATTTTTAATGTTCTCAGTTGGAGGAAGAGGTATCCTTATTTAGTTTTATTATCACCATGGAAATTGGATCAGAGATTGAAATTAGAGTACAGGATCAACTATTTTTTTCTTGTCATGTGGTTACGAACATATATTGGGGAAGAATTAATGCTAAGCTTGGAATCACAAAATTACGTTCAAGCTCCTGCTCACACTTTATGAGGGAATAATCGTAACACAAGTCACTTTTAATCTTTGAGTTCCAGTTTCGTCATCTGCAAACTGATGAGAATGGTGCCTATCTCATAATAATGCAAACAAGTTTGAATCTTTTATAATTAATAATACTATACAGAAATAAATTCTTATTCCATAAGACTGAGTTATTGTAAATGCATATTTTGCATTAAATAAATTAGCTTTTTGTAAATCATAATGAAATCATATTGCTTATACATGATGTGTAGAGAAAATAAATGTTGCACAAAGCTGTTTCAAAGCACAGAAAATTTGAAAAACATGACTGTTGAGAATGATGCAGTGTCTTTGTTTATACGATGAGAAGCTTGATTCTACACTCTTACCATCTTTAATCAATTTGTTTCTGTTATAGCAGGGGTTACTGGGATTTATTTAATCTGAAGAATACCTTCAGATACCTTCTAAAGGTATCTGAGAATACCTTAGATACCTTCTAAAGAAAACCCTGGCTTAAGATATCTTTTCCCTCTTTAACCTTTCCTCTGTAGGTACAGTGTCCAAGCAGAAGCTGTATTATGAGTTAATGCTTTGCTTCTCAAAACTTATCAGATCAAACAAAAAACAAACAAACAGAAAAACTTATCAGATCAATAGAGATGACCCAAACCTTTCCCATCCACAAATTTCCTCTAATAAGGACAGAATAGATATGATAATTTATGAAGGAGATTTGATTCATAATACTTGGTCATATCAATACATCTACAAGTTAAACCTCTCTTATGCACTAAGCATATAATTCCCTGCTGAAGGAACTGCCTATTCTCCCCTTAAACATTCCCCTGTGTCTTTTTCCTTCATCTCTTTATC
This sequence comes from Orcinus orca, assembly GCF_937001465.1. Lineage (NCBI taxonomy): Eukaryota > Metazoa > Chordata > Mammalia > Artiodactyla > Delphinidae > Orcinus > Orcinus orca. Next base: position 74,102,991 of record NC_064565.1, read on the forward strand.
TGACTTAAAAAAATTGCTAATCTTTTGATTTTGATTAATCTTTTGGTTAATTTCTCCAATCCTACTTTCTTTTGAATTCATTAGGCCCGCTTTCTTCTTATCAGGGTCTTCAACTTCTCACCCTTCAGCTCTTCTAAGATTAAACATGTTTTTAAGAGTTCTCATCCTATAAAAACATTTTTTGTTTGGTCTGTAGTTTTTAAAAGTACTATTCTATGTGTAAACTTCTATTCTTAACTAAACTTCTTGAGAGTCTACAGTCACTTGTCTCTGCTTTCTCACAAATCATAAGCATCTTGAATTTGGCTTTTACTACCACTTCTCCATTGAAACCTATTCATGAAGTTTTATCATGCTTTCAACTGTCATCCTCTTTGAATTCTTAACAGCGTCCATTACTATTAGTTATTTGATATGTGGGTGGTTTGATGGGACTTGATAAAATTTGACTAGATCCCTGACATGCTTGAATCCTGCTTTGCCAATCACCTCTCTCTTGATATTTTCTAAACGAGGGAAGTCTAATGAATAATAGTGAATGGGAAACAAATTATTACATTATTTTTAGCTAAACCAGTGACAATGGTTTCCATTTCTAAGCACTTGTAGAAATAGATTATTATATGTCCCAACCCAACAACCTATAATCACCTGTTTTTACCACTCCAAATTCAATAGAAAAAATAGAAAAAAATCCCAAATATCACACAGAGATATTAAAACTCTCAAAAAGAAACTTCTCTTCTTTGGATAAAGTTCCAAAGTAACTAAATTCACTGTCTCTCCTCCTTATTGTCTTATTTTGTTCATCTAGACAGATTTTTCACTCATATGTCTGGGTGGTCTGAATTCCTTCTACACTATGTGCAACGAGGGCCATTTTCACTGGAATGGGTGTGGCCATTTCAGTGCATCCAAATTTGATTCATTTAATCCCATTTCTTATGTGTTCCACTTTTCCAAAATTTCAAGAATAGCCAGGTTCACAAAAATATCCCTACACTCAAATTTAGAATGCAAGAAAGACAGTATAGAAATGCATTATCTAAACTCCAATTCTATTATATCAATGAAAAATAATGTACCCAGGGCCCAATGACCATTACATGCCCTTCTTGCTTTAGTCAGTCATAGACCACAGCTAAGGCTCAGAGTTATTTGGAATGAGCAGGATACACAGAGCACTTGTAAGACAACAATAACAACAATAATCCAAACAAACAAACACTAAAATCTTCTTGGTTTTTGCTTCTTTGGGATGCTGGTCAGTTCATTCTAGTTTTCCAAAAGCCATAACGTGTGGACTTAAAATACACTGGGTGAAGTCTCCTTTCAAAAAGCTGATTATCTTGTTATAGAAGTTTCTGGCTTTCTCAGCTTCGTAGTGACTTCCATAGAGATATTCCAAACCTAGAGACTCAGAGGAAATTCCAATGAGAAGTAGCATTACCTCCCCCGCAAATCTGTTTATCAGTTTTAATTGCCTGGGTCCTTATTAATTTTCAATATGACCATCGTTTTCCATCATTTTTTTCTCTTTTCCTTCAGTTGTAGAACCTCGTGGTCTAACAGAGAAAAACATCATTCCTTTAGTCCTATCTAAATACTGAAGGAAGAAAAAAACAAGAAACCATCTAAAGCAAACCAGTTTTGGAGCATCCATTCTCATGTTTCTTATCAATTCACGTCACTGTAGAGATGCTGGTTGAAACCTCATGAACTAGGCTTCGGCTAAAGATTACTTTAGTCAGTGTGGGCAGCAGCCATTGTTGAGAATGCATCCATATACTAAAGACAGGTGTATTTTAAGGTGATCATTACTTTCCTTAGCAAGGTCTTTACTTTTCCACAAAGGGCCACAAAGTCCTAAAGAAATGGAGCTTCCATTATTACCAGAATCCCGAGTCAACTAGCCTCCATCTTTTACCACAAATACTAACTGAACTCACACCTAATGCTAGTTTTAACCCAGAGCTACTAAACACTTTTGAGCTGGATGGTGTCTCTTCTCTCCTACGTACATCATTATCCATTTATACTCTTTTCTTTATCACTGGGTATGGAAGACAGAAAACTAATTTAACACTACCTAGTTCCCTGTTATTAGGGTTAGGGTTACACTAGTAGGTGGCACTGAAAGAAGATTGGAAGGAGGCAAGAAGAGCCATTTCCTTTCATTTGTTTATAAAATGCAAAGATCTTATGTTTTTCTAAGAAAAGCAGAGGAAATAACAGCTCTTTAGCAACTCAGCCTCAGACTTGATAAGGTTTTCTCCCTTTTGCTTTTCCAGTAACATTTATACCATGTGGTCTTTCAGCTACCAAAAGCTTTGTAACCAATTTTATGACTTAAATCATCACTGTCTGCTGGATTTGCAATTATTATTTTTCCCTTGACTGAACATTGACCAATAGAGTTCTTGATATTAGAGATGGCATCAAGAAACATATCCACCCACAAAGATAGGCACTCAGGAATTGTGATTTGATCTAATTGGATCTAAATGCAGTGATGACCTCATTGCTAGTGGAAAATTGGAGGAAAATTGCTAGTCAAAATTATGCAGTGGAAAAATAGTCATTGAAATAACTTTCTGTGATTTTCTTGCATGAAGCTCCTAATGAAGAAAAACTTTTGGGAGACCAAGAGTCTGCTGCATTTGATCATAATTGAGTAAAGGATGACTAAATGGAGGGTTAGGGCAACTGCCTTTGACTTAACTTGAGAGACTATGGAAATAAAATATCACGCTGAGTATTTTAACCAGCTCAAGTCATTGTCAGACAACCAGAGAGCTTCTAATGTTGCCCTAAAATTATTTATTTTCTCTAATAGCTGCAAGGCTGCTGAGATAGAAATAAGACTCAAAATTTGATTCTGTGGATAAAAGATAACAAAGTAACTTGAATTCAGAGTATTGTCAGCTTACCCTTTCCCCTCCCTGTGTCCTCAAGTCCATTCTCTACATCTGCATCTTTATTCCTGTCCTGCCCCTAGGTTCTTCAGAATCATGTTTGTTTGGGGTTTTTTTTAGATTCCATATATATGTGTTAGCATATGGTGTTTGTTTTTCTCTTTCTGACTTACTTCACTCTGTATGACAGACTCTAGGTCCATCCACCTCACTACAAATAACTCAATTTCATTCCTTTTTATGGCTGAGTAATATTCCATTGTATACATGTGCCACATCTTCTTTATCCATTCATCTGTTGATGGACACTTAGGTTGCTTCCATATCCTGGCTATTGTAAGTAGTGCTGCAGTGAACATTGTGGTACATGTATCTTTTTGAATTATGGTTTTCTCAGGGTATATACCTCTTTAAAATAACAAAAAAGAGAGTCTCCAAAGGCTTATGGTCATAGGAACATTAGAGTGAATTTGTCACATGTGACTTTCACTCCGATCCACCAGCAGGTTCAGAGGACATTCCCTTTAGCAATACATTAAAAAATCTTGAAAATCTTTTCATTGTTTGCTCTCTGAAATTTAAGGGTGATGATGCAAGGTCAAGTCAAAAAATGTACTTCGTGATATCAGTGGAAATGGTAGAAATGGCAAAGACTAAGTGCTGGCACTTAACTGACAAGAGTCAAGGTGGGCGTGGTCACTACAAAGGACAGAAGGGCTTGGATGGCTATCAGAATGTAAGAATGATTTCTCCTTTAGCCCTGGCTAATTGTTCAGTTTCTAGGACTGAAATAGATGGGCAGCCTTCTAAAATATTGTTGATCAAAATTTTAAAAAAATACAACCAACTCTAGACCTTACTTACATCATCAAGATTGGCATAGTGCAGTTTCAAGAACTTAGCCATTTTACATACATTTGCCAGAACAAAGACCCAGAATCTCTTGAATGAAGGTGAGCCTAGTCACCTTGAAAATGGCTGTGAGATAGCACAAGTATGTACTGTTAATTTTTCTCTGTGCTTTTCCCAAAGGGGCCAATGGCCATTTTTCAGAATTATTTTGCATTGGAAAATTGGAAATACTCAGACCTTTATAGGATTACTAGAAGCTTTGAATTGGCTTTAATCACTAGAGATCTGAACCATCATTATGGTCCACTGATCAGAGAGGGGAACTATTGATGACAGGTAATAAATGTTGATTGGAACTAATTCCATCACATAGTGGATCCAGTGGGTCTGTGGAGACAACATGTGCCTATTTTCCCTATCTGTAATGAGGTGTTGGAAGACACATTTAGCACCTGGCACAATGCCCACATGGCTTCCCAGTCTGTGGAGTAAGAGCTATTACAAAAAGAAAGATCATGTAAAAAGCTTTGAAATGACCCTTCCTACGTGAGTAATAATAATGATGCCTGCAGCATGACTCTTTTCTACTCCTGTGCTGTATTGAAGTGATGGGGACTGGGCTGTGTTGCAAATATATTATTTGTTAAAAAAAAATGCAACCCAAAACAGATGTAACCAAAAACAATACTCACCCCAATGGAATTGCAGAAATCAGTGCCATCCTTGAAAACAAAAGATGCATGTATGATTACAATCACATTTCAATTTTGTTCAGTTATTTAGCATGCAAAATAATTACCTGCAAAATAAGTACATGCAAAAGGTAAGTCTTCAAACATTACATTTAATTATCACAAAATTAACCAAATTGAAGATGCTATTCTAAATATGATCTCTTTACTAGACAAATCAACACTGTCTTGTTTGTATGTGCTATTTTTTCTTATTCCCATGATTCTATCTCCTGCATTCTTGAACAGCACTAGTAGCAGGACCTCACTTTGCTAAGACATGTCTCTGGGTAGTCTATCTGAAGCTATTTCTTTTATTTCCCTCTCTCTCTCTTTTTGAGCTTAATTATTATAACATTGATTTCCTTGCATTTGTAAAATAGTTCACAATTTACGAATTATTCTCTCATATATTTACTTTGTCTTTAAACAATTTTATAGTAGATATTTTCTTTTCATTTTCTCAATGAGTAAACTAGTATTACATATATAAAATCTCCTTCATAATTTTCTTATAAGTATTTAATAATTTTCCCAAGAGCAAAAGTATAGCTAACTCAGAAGAGGAAACTTCAATTCAGATTTTCTTAAGTGAATCCCAGACTGTGTGTATTCACTGAGGAAAGAGCAAAGGGCAGGTGAGGGGTTCATAGATGCCTGCACACTGCCTTCAATAGAAATACACCCCTCTACGGAATTACAAATTAGGAAGAACCAGAAAGACTTCAAGGATCCAACCCACTCATTTTACAAACAAAGAAACCATTATAAACAGTTTGAAAAGCATTATAAATAAACACCAAGGGGACAAAAATTTCTTTTCCTAATCTAGTATCTAAAACTCTGTAAGAAAACAAATGGTTCAGTTTTCAGTGATTCTGGTGTATGACTCTTAATTACAATGATAGTATATTTTTAATAATATATCATCTCTGAAATATTTCTTAAACTTTAGATATTATTATTATTATTTTGGTTATTTCTAACCCTGTACAAGTAAAAGAATACAAGTGGCATTGAAGAGATCAAAATAAGCCAAATCCAACTAATTTTTGTAGTTCAACATGTCAGGATGTCAATGAGGAATTCAGACCCCTTACCCTCCTGAGATAGTTGCAAGAAGCTAAGACAAACAAATAACAATTAAATGTTGTATGGAGTCAAGACAGCTGGTATTTGTTAACAGTATTCATGGGTCATATTAAAGTCAGTGGGAAGAAGCAATGGGTGGGGAAATTTCTTTTTCCAGATGGCTTCTGTAGCTTAGCCTGTCATAATTAAAGCCTGATGATGGGATATGAGTGTGTACATTGGGGCTTAAGCTTACCAAAGCTTTGAGTGGACAGGAAGATATTCCTTAATACCCTGGGCCCATTCTTTTTATACTTTGTCCATTTTGGAGAGAACACAGAAATTAGCATTACAATACTTAGGTTCCAATCCCATCTGTGTGGTCTTGGGCATGTGCTTTCTACTTTAGGATAAGCATCTTAATCCATAAAAGAAAGGAAAAAATAAAATTAATAGAAATATTATATGCCCAAGATTAGACAGTGGTTGTGAAATTGTGAACTATTACTTATTCCTTAAATTTTAATTTAATAAATATTACATATACATATGTGCATAATGGATAGAAATCAAGGATGAGTCTTTTCTAATTATTTCAAATCTATGATAACAACTTCTACTTCTAAAAATAATTAAAAAGCTGGTTAAAGTGGCTGCCCACCATAAATAATTTAAAAATTAGAGTTAATATATTAAATAATTGTTTTCAGATTTTGAACAAAAAAATTACAAAACTGTAATAGCTAAGATAAAGGAAATGAATGAGATAAACTCCCAGAATAGTTGGTTTTCTGCCTGGAGGCACTTTCTAGATGTCAGTACAGAGATGGTGAGTCCAAATAAGAGCATGGCAGCCATGCTGAGCAGAGGAAACAGAGACTGGTCATTTTACAACTATTAAAGTGGCTAGAATTGGTCAGATACCAGAGTAAAGAAAATTTTGCAGAGAAACAACAGGAGAACTGAGAATAGGAAGTAGTCTACCATTGATTCTGTAACCTGCTCCAAGTATTTAAGTCAATCACTTGCCATAGGGAAAAAAATCTATTTGAACAATTTTTTAGTTAGGGGTCATTGAAATATTTCAGAATATCCAATCTTCTGACTCTTCCTGGATTTGGAACATCTAAATCTCATATTCTTCACTCTTACATTGACTTTTGAGAAAATCTCATACCATTGTTCTAAAAAGAGATGCACAGGGTGAAAAAAATACCCTGAGGCTCTGGGTCCAAAGGATGGCTGAATCAATATGTTAAACAATCAGAATTCAGATATTTCTTATGAAAATACTCAAAGTCCTAGTTTTCATGTCTCTTAAAGATGTGCTTCTGTGAAACAATACCTAATTTGTGTCATGAGAATGAGTGTCATTACAAATGTCTGTTACTAATCTTCTATCTATTCACAAATTATAATACAAATGCCAAAGCTTCTACATAAATATTAAAAAATGAATTTTTTCAGCTTAACTAACATTTATATTCTGATATTTCTGTTTTCTTATTCATTAAAAAATATGAACTACTTCAAGCACACAGAGAAGTAAAAGAGAAAACAAAATAAAACTAGTTATGTAATGCAGTGATTAAGAACAAGGCCTCAAGAGACAAAATGCATGGGTTCAAACCCAGTTCAACCTTTTATGTACTGTGCAATTTTGAGGCAACTTATTTAACTTCCCTGCCTCAGTCGGGAAGAATGGAAAGAATGGAAAATGGAAAGAACATGGTACTTTTCTTACACATTGTTATGATAATAGATATAAAACACTTAATGGTATTAGTGAGACTTCAATAGATAAGAGCTATTTTAATACATAATATTCAGTTTTGTCAAATCTTTATATTTGGCTATATTTGTTTTAGATATGTCTCATTTTTAAGAATTAAAATATGATATGTAGTTCAAAGTCCCTCAAATTTTTCCCCCTTTTTTCTCACCATAGGTGGCAAATGAGTTTGGCTTTTATCATTCCCATGACTGTTAATTTTTAGGTACTTATGGAACTGTAATTAATATATATTGTTTTATATACTAAATTTAAAATTCCACACCTAGTGCCCAGTTTTAATAAATGAGGATGCTGATTTTTCAAAATACGTGTTGTTTAAATCACCTTTAAAAAAGACAGTTGTGCAATTATATCTTCTATTGAACAACAGTTCAGCTTTTTATAGCTTGGTGTACCAGATAAAAGATCAGATAAATAAATAGCCTTTATATTATTTATCACAGGATATCTTATATATTTCATCTGTTAAAATATGTACCACAGTTATAAAGTGATTAAACACAGGCTATCATAAATAACATTTTAGTGACTTAAAACTGGAAAGCATTTGTTTGTAATAATCTTGGACTAATATAATTGATTCCTATCAAGCTGAAAGATGGTTTTGAGTTTTGAGGTGCACATGAGGAACTGATAAGAAATTGGATATTGCTAACTGGAAAAAATCAATAAAATACTATAATACTCTTAAGTAATAGCTGAGAGAGAGATGGAGAGGAAGAGGGAAGGTGGAAGGGGAGAGAAAGAGAAAAGGAAAGGAGAAACAGCTTCAGCTAGACTATCCAGAGACGTGTCTTAGCAAAATGAGCTTCTGTTACTAGTGCTGTTCAAGAATGCAGGAGATAGATATCATGGGAATAAGGAAAACAGTGCCTGAATGGTGCATCAGTTTGACTTGATGGACCCCTAGGGCTTTCTTGTTCTTGTATGAGAATGTGCTTCTGTTTTCATTCATCAAAGGTGGTGTCATAGCATTTCATCATAACAAAAACATGGTATTTTAAAATTGAGCTCTCATAGAACCTGTTATAAATGTTCTCCTCATAAGACACACATGGTTTTATATTTCTGTTTCCAAGCTGATTGTCTTATGTAACTCACCTTGAATTTCATTTACTCTACTTAGCCACAGTCACATAATATATGGGATTTTACATACCAGAAAATAGTTGCCTAATGAGGTCTTATGAATCAAAACAATGAAAGCTTCCAGCAGACATTTATTTTCTCAATTTTCCCCATCATATTAAATGATTGTTCAGGAGTATTTTAAAGTTAAACAGTATTTTTTTTCCTTCTATCTCTTCTTTTGTCTCTTTCTCACACTATGAATATTTTCTAAAAACCTTTGGACAAAGACCTGTGTTAGGAAATTCAAGTGGTTAAAAGAAAAGCAAGTTATATAAACCATGTATTCAAGTATATTTTACTCTAAGGATAGAGGGTTCAAACACAAAAAGAACTGTATATACAACGTAAAGATGTTAAGAATTTTACCAGAGAATAAACAAGCTAATATGAGAACACTTAGAAGTGGTAAAGCATATGCGCTGAAAACACTATAGGATTAAGAAAGAAGCAAAATTTAGATAGTTCAGAAAAATTGACAGAAATTCAGTAATTGGAGATGGAAGAGAAGTAGGAACATACATAGTGATTTTGGGGAGGGGGGATGAAATCCACTTTGGCTGATGTAAGAGATGTGAGAAGGAGTAGAAGAAAGTAAAATGAAAGCAGATCATAGGAAATCCTGAACACCCAAAGTCTGAATTTCAGTAGGCAATAGGGAATATGTTAAGAATTTGAGTAGCTGACTACTGGATAGTGTTAAAAAAGCTTCCATTTCGAAATTTTTCTTTGTGTCTTCGAAATTTAGGAAATTGTATGTTTATATGTGGATATGGAATGTTTCCAAGAAGTCTGTATTCTGTTCATTATTTTCTTATTGATTTCTAGTTTATTGCATTGTGCAATATGCAATATGCAATTCTGGTCTCTTCCCTTGTTTTGCATTCTTGACTGTTTCATTAGGACTTAATGTACCTTCTAGATGTGTCTCAATTATTCCGCCTTTTGTACCCCTAGTCTAATTGCCACTGTCATATCATCCCCCACTTTAGGCTGTCAGCCAAGCAGTAGTTAGAGACTCAATTCTAAAATGCTGTTTTGATCATGTTACTTCTCTACTAACAATCATTTAATGATTACTCCTTGTTTAGTTGCTTACAAGTTTAAAACAAGGTCTTTTACCAAGAATTCACGTACCTTCATGATCTGACTCATGGCTTTCTTTCCAGCCTTATTTCCCGTGCCTCAGAATGTTTTTTCCTATGTAATGGTCATGAAGAAATAATTTCTTGGGACTTCCCTGGTAGCTCAGTGGTTAAGAATCCGCCTGCCTATGCAGGGAACACGGGTTCAATCCCTGGCCCGGGAAGATCCCACGTGCCGCAGAGCAACTAAGCCCGTGCACCACAACTGAACCTGTGCTCTAGAGCCCACGAGCCACAACTATTGAGCCCGCGTGCTGCAACTACCGAAGCCCGGGTGCCTAGTGCCCGTGCTCCACAACAAGAGAAGCCACTGCAATGAGAAGCCCACGCACCACAACGAAGAGTAGCCCCCGCTCGCTGCAACAATACGAAGCCTGCACGCAGCAACAAAGACCCAATGCAGCCCCCAAAAATAAATAATTTCTTTCAATGATGTTCATTTATGAATTTGAATTTGCCATTGTCTCTACCCAAAATGTTTCTATGCTCTTTGTCTGTTATTATATCTTTTATCCTTCCTTGGTAATGCACTACAAGTATCCAGGAAGGATTTTTTTTGTTTGTTTTTTTGTTTTTGCGGTACGCGGGCCTCTCGCTGTTGTGGCCTGTTGCGGAGCACAGGCTCCAGACGCGCAGGCTCAGCGGCCATGGCTCGCAGGCCCAGCCGCTCCGCGGCATGTGGGATCTTCCCAGACCGGGGCACGAACTCGTGTCCCCTGCATCGGCAGGCGGACTCCCAACCACTGCGCCACCAGGGAAGCCCGATTTTTTTTTTTTTGACTTTTGTAGGCACAATTACTTAACCCTCCTCTATAATTTGTTCACTTAACTCTCTTATCATTTTCATTTTTGAAATGCAACTACTTGAGGACCTATGTATCTGCTTCACTAGACTGTAAGTTCTTTGAGTCAGTGCCTTCCTTACTACAGGATAGTAGCAGACATATAGCAAACATAAATTTTTGTTGATTGGATGAATGAATAAATTATCCATTCTACAGGATAGTAGTGGGTACATAATAAAAATAAATATCTGTTGAGTGGATGAATGAATATATCCATGGCATATTAAGATTTTTGTAACCCCCCCAAATAAGAAACTTATATGTGCTTATTATGATTAGTATATGCCTATTTATACTTATCTTGAATCCTCATTTAATTATGGATCATTTCTGAAATTTGTCACAGTTGAAATGATCATGGAGATAGGATAACATTTTTGCTACCATAAATTTAGACCATTACAGTACTTTATCCCAGCAGTCCCCAGACTTTTTGGCACCAGGGACCAGTTTCATGGAAGACGATTTTTCCACAGACCGGGGCGGGGAGAAAGATTTTGGGATGCTTCAAGTACATTATACTTATTGTGCATTTTATTTCTATTACTATTACATTGTAATATAGAATGAAATAATTATACAACTCACCATAATGCAGAATCAGTGGGAACCCTGAGCTTGTTTTCCTGCAACTAGATGGTCCTATCTGGAGGTGATGGGAGACAGTGACACCCGAAAAGTGTTGCTTATGTCCAGTCTACTCCGTAACCTTGTTCTGGTTACTGCCACTGCAGAAAACCCTGCTTCACAAAGGTAGGATGTTGGTAATGGAAGCAAGCTTTTCAGTGCTTTTGTGGCAATCTCAAGATATTCCGCCTTGACCTTAATACAGAATGTATGGAGATTTGAAGTTGTCTCATACATACTTTTAAGGCCACCGTCATTTGCGATCGCAAGCAGTTGATCCTCTTCTAGCACGGAGAAAGTCAATTCACCAGGCTTATTTACAAATGGGTCACAGATCCATTCCTTCCCAGTTCGGGGATCTTTTGTGGTTGGGAAGTAATGCTCAAACTCTTTTGAAAGCTGAGATAGGTGATCGTGCACCAGCTGGGAGAAAGAAGGCCCTGGCTCAGTCTCTTTCAAAATCTCTGCTCATGTTTGAAACATGTTAAACATCCCAGTGTTCACTCATCGCCCCCATAATTCCAGTTTGGTTTTGAATGCAGCCACGTTTTCTGCCGACTTGAACACAGTTGTGGTTCTCCCCTCAAGTGACAGACTGAGTTCATTGAGCAGGTTGAATATGTCCTACAAGTAAGCAAGTTTTGTGACCCATTCTGTGTCACTGAAATGTGCTGCCAGTGGTGACTTTTTCTAAAAGAAATCTCTGCAGCAGCTCTCATAACTCAAAAGCTCTGGCCAGTGATCTACCTTGAGAAAGCCATCTCACTTCTGTGTATGAGAGAAGACACGTGTGCTCTGCGTCCATCTCCTCACAGAGCTGCGCGAACAGACGTGAGTTAAGGGCATGTACTTTAACGTGGTTGATAACTTTAATCACATCCTGCAAAACATTGTTAAGTTCAGGTGACATTTTTTGGCTAGCCAGCATTTCTCTATGGATGACACAGTGCGTAGACTCACATTCAGTAGCGACCTCTTTGACCGGAGTAGTGAAACCAGAAAGCCGTCCAGTCATGGCAGCCGCTCCATCCGTGCATATACTGACACAAAATGACCAATTCAGTTTCCCTGATATGTAATCATTTAAAGACTTGAATAGTTCTGCAGCTGTGGTGTTGGTTGGCAGCAAAGGTGCACATAACATACCCTCATGCCATCCTCCCGAAAAGTATATAGCACAAAAACAAGCATTGTTGCCTTGTCAACATCGGTAGACTCGTCAACCTGGATTGCATACCACGGTGACTCATTAATCCTCTCTAACAATTGCACCTCAATATCCTCTGCTATTTCATCAATTTGTCTAGTTATGGTGCTAACTGAAAGAGGAACACATGCCACCTTTTGAACTGCAGCCTCTCCTAAAAGTTCACAACAAATGTCCTTAACAGCAGGCAGGATCAACTCTTCACCAATAGTAAAGGGCTTCTTAGCTTCAGCAATGCAGTTAGCCACTAAGAATGATGCTCTCAGTGCAGACACATTTGATAAAGTTGTGGCCTTCATTAATTGCTTCTGTTCTTCGTGTTCACATTTTTTTCTTTTGAAAAACTCCAAAGGCTTGGGCTTCTCTGGTGGCGCAGTGGTTGAGAGTCCACCTGCCAATGCAGGGGACGCGTTCCGGGAAGATCCCACATGCCGTGGAGCGGCTGGGCCAGTGAGCCATGGCCGCTGGGCCTGCGCATCCGGAGCCTGTGCTCCGCAATGCAAGAGGCCACAACAGTGAGAGGCTCACATACCGCAAAACAAAACAAAACAAAAAACCTCCAAAGGCTTGTCTTGTAATGGAGGGTGCTTGGTCTCCATGTGGCCAAGCAGTTTTGAAGGTTTCGTGACTTCATTGGATAGCCAGTTGCCACATATTATATAAAGCGGGCTTGGAGAATGTGAATCACCTGTTACAATGAACCCCTAATTTAAGTAGGACTCTTGGTATTTTCTTTTAAATGCAGCTTTCTTTTAGTTGGCAGTCTTAGAGCCTTCTGCTGTCTCATTGGGTCTTTCCCCCTTTTCAAAGAAGCTCTCCAGTGACGTTTAGTTTTTATTCATTTTGGCTAGGGTTAGCTTGTGGGCTTACCAAAACTATGACTGAGACAAGTGTGCAGTGCGGGAAAGAGGCGTGGATGAAAGTGGTAAATAAAATAATGGGTGGGCCATGCATGGACTAAAATAAGTGTCGGATTCTGACTTAAAGCCTGACACCAGATGCAGCTGTACAGTTGAAGTACATTAAGTCACTTGCTACTATAAAGCCTGCCATCAGATGAGGCTTAATTGTCACTTGCCTCTCACTGATAGGGTTTTGATATGAGTCTGCAAGCAATTGATTTATTACGGTCTCTGTGCAGTCAGACCTCTCTGCTAATGATAATCTGTATTTGCAGCCGCTCCCCAGTGCTAGCAACACCCCTCAGATCCACCTCAGATCATCAGGCATTAGATTCTCATAAGGAGCACGCAACCTAGATCCCCCACATGCGCAGTTCACAGTTGGGTTCGTGTTCCTGTGAGAATCTAATGCTGCCTGATCTGACAGGAGGCGGAGCTCAGGCAGTAATGCAAGCGATGGGGAGTGGCTGTAAATACAGATGGAGCTTCACTCACTTGCCTGCCGCTCACCTCCTGCTGTGCAGCCCGGTTCCTAACAGGCCACGGACGGATACCAGTCCGTGGCCTGGGGGTTGGGGACCCCTGCTTTATCCTATAATTGTATATATTCAGCATGCTTCAGTACAATAGGAATAGCAATTATTACTATAGGCAAGGACATAAAAGTTGGCAGTAGTAGAACCTGAAAAGAGTTAATTCTAGAGAGAGCCTAAAAATTGATTCCTTTCTGCCAGATCAAAACCATGAGTGTAGATCAGAAGAGGGCAGCAAAGTGCAGCCCAGGTCAGAAATCTAGCCTTGAGAAAATGGCCTGATATGAGATGGAGAGTATGCCTGGAAGAACCCTGGAGGGTGAGTGCAATATTTATCAATGGAGAAATGTAGGAGACCCAAGAAACTAATCTGCTGTCTTTGTATCAGGGACAGTAGCTAATATACTAGATAAAATAAAAAGAATATAACAACAAGATTGCTTGTACCCTCATTACCACTTTTTAATCTTTGAAAAATTCTCTGTGGTATAGATAACTAGAGGGAAATAACACCCAAAGAGGGAACCACTAGGAAAGAAAAGAGCCAGGATGTCTCTCAGATAACCCAACTAAGACGAACATGAGGAAGTCCGATTGACAGAGGCAGAGCCAGTAAGGTTTCAACCTAGAAAGCAAAGGCCAAGAACAGGGTCCAAGTAGAAGAAGCAAAAGGAGAGCAGCAGGAGGCCATAATTAGGATACAGATGGAGAATCTCAATGCAAGATAGCTTTTGAAAGGGATGGTGGGGATGGAGTCTGAAATCTTGGATAACATTCCTCCTGGTTAAAGATGCTTCGTTATGCCCAGAATCAGTGTGAGATCTTACATGAACGCCAGATTTGTCTTGTTGGAACTCAAATCTTTTGACATCTCTTCAATGCCCAAAGTTGTAGCATGGCATTAAAGTTGAGTATGATTTATTAATAATTTAGCTATCTCTAGTCCCACTGCCTTCTTCCTGTTTGGTGTACCTACACATTTTACACATATTTTTCTTGTGTAATTTTAAAAATGTTTTAAATTTTGGTTGAAACATGTCCTGTTTCTTATCTCCTCATCCCCTAACAAGTTTGAACTGCTCAAGGATGGGATAGGATAGTATAATAGGCTCTCAAGCAATTTTTGCTAGATGCATACTCTATTCATACTCACCTAATATATCAATAGATGAATTTTATTAGCACTGTCATAGAGGATAAAATTTTGCAGTTTAATTGTAGTTTACTCTCTACTGTTAACTGAGGTGATCAATATAGCCAGAATTAACACAGTTCTTTTCCTGTTGCAATGGCAGAAGTATTCTCTAAATTGGGGCCTTATTCTTAGAGGAAGTAGGTGTTGAGAGGCTTCATCTACCCCATAAGCCTGTCAGAAAATTGCCACTGCAGAGAATTTCAAAAATTTCTGCCATCATAGTTACAGTTGTACAAGGGCACAATCAGAAGGCCACTCTGAAAAATACACATTATGAGTACTTTCCTCCCCATCTTTCCTCCCCCTCCCCCTCCCCCATATCTTTCCCACTCTCTCTTTCTTTAATTTTTTGGGGCCCTTTAGGCAAAAGTGAAAATTTCTCTTACCAAATGAAATTGTCATCATTTCCCTTTTACTCATAAACATTTTTTCCTTGGAATAAATACAACGTAAATGTTTACTTTCTTAATTATCTGAGTCACACTTTGTGCTTTCTAATTACTGTTATATTTGTTCACATTTTTCTATCTTAAATTTAATCAATATATATTATACCCAGTAAAACAGCATATCTAAATCCTACTGGGAGATTGAAAACAATGTTGCTCAATTAGAAGAATTAATTACTGGAGACAAGCTTTATCCAATCTTTGTTCATTTAACTGACCTAACAGCAGGTTCATATACCAATATCATGGTTGAAAGGTTTATATGAAAAATATTATTTTAACTATTTCAGTACCCAAAACTAACCTCTGTGGCCATTGTCTAATTTCATATCTTTATTTTTAAAACATATCATAGTATAGTATGGATTCACCAGTTTCTCTAAGGCAATTTTGTTTTATTTTTAGCTACTGTAACATAAAGTTCTGAAATTACTAAAAAGTAATCATTTTAGTATAAAAGAAAATTTGTTTCTAATGTTTTTACTTTAGCCAAGTCTGTAGTTCTTTTAGTAATTATCTGGACAATGGTCATGTAATTAAGATTTTCAAATGACAAAGCCAAAATCTGCATGTTTTTCAAAAACAAAAATTTTCAAATTCAATAACAAAACATTTATTTATAACTGTGTTTTAAGTATGGAATATTCAAGTGTAGTATCCCTACAATTGAGCTGGCAAAATGAGGATATATATATATTCCTGAAATATTATAATTTCTACTTCCCGTATCTAAACATTGGAAAAAATGTTTCCAACTAGAACTAAAATATTTTATGCTTGATTCTGAAATTTTCTATTGAGAATCATGTAGTAAAATCATATTTTCTGTTAATTTCAGAAATATATATTAACATGGAAATATAACTTTAAAGTAAAAAATTGACCTGAGGAAAGAAAAATAATTCTCCTTAAGTTTCTTTCCATTCACATCTTTTGTAGTAATTTTTAGTTTTTTTCTGTTAGTAGGAAAAAATGGGTAAATATTACAGATGTCATGTTGATATAGAAACAGATATCCATTCACTACAATGTGTATTATTTTTAGATCTTCAATTTGGCAAGACTTCTTTGCAGTTTTTTGAAAAGCAAAAATTATTTAGAGTATGCATGTGGACAACAACACCTCCATTTAGAGAAAACACAAACAAGTGACCCTCAAAGAGTGCTTTTCTGTGTGTACTAGCTTTGCATGGCAGAAGTTCAAAAGCAAAAATCAGCAGGACTCTCCCATCTGTTTGCAAGCTGCCCTGGACAATTTGATTCACAGAAATTCCATTTTCTTTTGGGGAAGGGCACACTTCTCTAAGATTTGAAGAGAAATTCCAGTGGTGCTCAGAAGGAGAAATAGGCACTCAATAGTAAAACTAATAATCCTTTATTTGGTAATAATAATAATTTTACTTTTAAACAAAATACAACCACTAATAGAGTAATTGATTGAAGAACTCAGAATAAGCAAAAGAAAAAAAGAATAATTTGGGATCATTTGAAACCATAGTATTCATGGATAAAATGGATTACAAAATATATAGAGGATTCAGACAATCATTTACAGCTTTTTGGAGAGATGTACGCACATGCACACACACTGATACACACACACATTTCCTTTACACAGTGGAAATATTGCCCTTGTATTTAGTACCCAGTTTTATCCCATTGTTTTTGAAGACCAGGATGTGATTCATTCTAAAAATAGCCCTCTTCAGTATAAAGTGTCTGAATAAAAATAGTTTGTTGTTGTAGTATTCAGGAAAGTCTAAAGACCTTGTGTGTGTGTGTGTGTGTGTGTGTGTGTGTTGTGTGTGTGTGTGTTAACACTAAGCAGCCTCATAACACTGCTAAAGAATCACCAGGTAGTAAGGTATACTATACATAAAAGAATCATTTAACGGTTTGAGATTTAAGGACTTGAAAGAGTATATTGGTTTTTAGATATAATGGTAATCTGATTTAAGTATCAGTCTTTTCTATTAACAAATAAACATAGTTTACTTCGTCTTATATAATACCTTTTAATAATAACCTGGTCATATTTTACATAAACTTTTAAAGTATTACATTTTCCCCTTTTATTGTATTTTATAGGTTTTAGGTGAATCAGTATCCCACTAGAGAATATTTCCACATTTAATGTTTCTCATTAGTATTGTATATTATATGATTGTGTAATGATTCTTTACTTTTTTTTTTTTAACATCTTTATTGGAGTATAATTGCTTTACAATGGTATGTTAGTTTCAGCTTCACAACAAAATGAATCAGTTATATATATACATATATTCCCATATCTCTTCCCGCTTGCGTCTCCCTCCCTCCCACCCTCCCTATCCCACCCCTCCAGGCGGTCACAAAGCACCGAGCTGATCTCCCTGTGCTATGCGGCTGCTTCCCACTAGCTATCTACCTTACGTTTGGTAGTGTATATATGTCCATGCCTCTTTATCGCTTTGTCACCGTTTACCCTTCCCCCTCCCCATAGCCTCAAGTCCATTCTCTAGTAAGTCTGTGTCTTTATTCCTGTTTCACCCTTAGGTTTTTCATGACATTTTTTTCCCTTAAATTCCATATATATGTGTTAGCATACGGTATTTGTCTCTCTCTTTCTGACTTACTTCACTCCGTATGACAGACTCTAGGTCTATCCACCTCATTACAAATAGCTCAATTTCGTCTCTTTTTATGGCTGAGTAATATTCCATTGTATATATGTGCCACATCTTCTTTATCCATTCATCCGATGATGGACACTTAGGTTGTTTCCATCTCTGGGCTATTGTAAATAGAGCTGCAATGAACATTTTGGTACATGACTCTTTTTGAATTATGGTTTTCTCAGGGTATATGCCCAGTAGTGGGATTGCTGGGTCATATGGTAGTTCTATTTGTAGCTTTTTAAGGAACCTCCATACTGTTCTCCACAGTGGCTGTATCAATTTACATTCCCACCAACAGTGTAAGAGGGTTCCCTTTTCTCCACACCCTCTCCAGCATTTATTGTTTCTACATTTTTTGATGATGGCCATTCTGACTGGTGTGAGATGATATCTCACTGTAGTTTTGATTTGCATTTCTCTAATGATTAGTGATGTTGAGCATTCTTTCATGTGTTTGTTGGCACTCTGTATATCTTCTTTGGAGAAATGTCTATTTAGGTCTTCTGCCCATTTTTGGATTGGGTTGTTTGTTTTTTTGTTATTAAGCTGCATGAGCTGCTTATAAATTTTGGAGATTAATCCTTTGTCAGTTGCTTCATTTGCAAATATTTTCTCCCATTCTGAGGGTTGTCTTTTGGTCTACTTTATGGTTTCCTTTGCTGCGCAAAAGCTTTTAAGTTTCATTAGGTCCCATTTGTTAACTTTTGTTTTTATTTCCATTTCTCTAGGAGGTGGGTCAAAAAGGACCTTGCTGTGATTTATGTCATAGAGTGTTCTGCCTATGTTTTCCTCTAAGAGTTTGATAGTTTCTGGCCTTACATTTAGGTCTTTAATCCATTTTGAGCTTATTTTTGTGTATGGTGTTAGGGAGTGATCTAATCTCATACTTTTACATGTAGCTGTCCAGTTTTCCCAGCACCACTTATTGAATAGGCTGTCCTTTCTCCACTGTACATTTCTGCCTCCTTTGTCAAAGATAAGGTGACCATATGTGCGTGGGTTTATCTCTGGGCTTTCTATCCTGTTCCATTGATCTATATTTCTGTTTTTGTGCCAGACCATACTGTCTTGATTACTGTAGCTTTGTAGTATAGTCTGAAGTCAGGAAGCCTGATTCCTCCAGCTCCATTTTTCGTTCTCAAGATTGCTTTGGCTATTCGGGGTCTTTTGTGTTTCCATACAAATTGTGAAATTTTTTGTTCTAGTTCTGTGAAAAATGCCAGTGGTAGTTTGATAGGGATTGCATTGAATCTATAGATTGCTTTGGGTAGTAGAGTCATTTTCACAATGTTGATTCTTCCAATCCAAGAACATGGTATATCTCTCCATCTATTTGTATCATCTTTAATTTCTTTCATCAGTGTCTTATAATTTTCTGCATACAGGTCTTTTGTCTCCTTAGGTAGGTTTATTCCTAGGTATTTTATTCTTTTTGTTGCAATGGTAAATGGGAGTATTTTCTTGATTTCACTTTCAGATTTTTCATCCTTAGTGTATAGGAATCCAGAGATTTCTGTGCATTAATTTTGTATCCTGCTACTTTACCAAATTCATTGATTAGCTCTAGTAGTTTTCTGGTAGCATCTTTAGGATCCTCTATGTATAGTATCATGTCATCTGCAAACAGTGACAGCTTTACTTCTTCTTTTCCGATTTGGATTCCTTTTATTTCCTTTTCTTCTCTGATTGCTGTGGCTAAAACTTCCAAAACTATGTTGAATAAGAGTGGTGAGAGTGGGCAACCTTGTCTTGTTCCTGATCTTAGTGGAAATGCTTTCAGTTTTTCACCATTGAGGACGATGTTGGCTGTGGGTTTGTCATATATGGCCTTTATTATGTTGAGGAAAGTTCCCTCTATGCCTACTTTCTGCAGGGTTTTTATCATAAATTGGTGTTGAATTTTGTCAAAAGCTTTCTCTGCATCTATTGAGATGATCATATGGTTTTTCTCCTTCAATTTGTTAATATGGTGTATCACGTTGATTGATTTGCGTATATTGAAGAATCCTTGCATTCCTGGAATAAACCCCACTTGATCATGGTGTATGATCCGTTTAATGTGCTGTTGGATTCTGTTTGCTAGTATTTTGTTGAGGATCTTTGCATCTATGTTCATCAGTGATATTGGCCTGTAGTTTTCTTTCTTTGTGACATCCTTGTCTGGTTTTGGTATCAGGGTGATGGTGGCCTCGTAGAATGAGTTGGGGAGTGTTCCTCCCTCTGCTATATTTTGGAAGAGTCTGAGAAGGATAGGTGATAGCTCTTCTCTAAATGTTTGATAGAATTCGCCTGTGAAGCCATCTGGTCCTGGGCTTTTGCTTGTTGGAAGATTTTTAATCACAGTTTCAATTTCAGTGCTTGTGATTGGTCTATGCATATTTTCTATTTCTTCCTGATTCAGTCTTGGCAGGTTGTGCCTTTCTTAGAATTTGTCCATTTCTTCCAGGTTGTCCATTTTATTGGCATAGAGTTGCTTGTAGTAATCTCTCATGATCTTTTGTATTTCTGCAGTGTCAGTTGTTACTTCTCCTTTTTCATTTCTAATTCTATTGATTTGAGTCTTCTCCCTTTTTTTCTTGATGAGTCTGGCTAATGCTTTATCAATTTTGTTTATCCTTTCAAAGAACCAGCTTTTAGTTTTATTGATCTTTGCTATCGTTTCCTTCATTTCTTTTTCATTTATTTCTGATCTGATTTTTATGATTTCTTTCCTCCTGCTAACTTTGGGGTTTTTTTGTTCTTCTTTCTCTAATTGCTTTAGGTGCAAGGTTAGGTTGTTTATTCGAGATGTTTCCTGTTTCTTAAGGTAAGATTGTATTGCTATAAACTTCCCTCTTAGAACTGCTTTTGCTGCATGCCATAGATTTTGAGTCGTCGTGTCTCCATTGTCATTTGTTTCTAGGTATTTTTTGATTTCCTCTTTGATTTCTTCAGTGATCACTTCGTTATTAAGTAGTGTATTGTTTAGCCTCCATGTGTTTGTATTTTTTACAGATCTTCTCCTGTAATTGATATCGAGTCTCATAGCGTTGTGGTCGGAAAAGATACTTGATACAATTTCAATTTTCTTAAATTTACCAAGGCTTGATTTGTGACCCAAGATATGATCTATCCTGGAGAATGTTCCATGAGCACTTGAGAAAAATGTGTATTCTGTTGTTTTTGGATGGAATGTCCTATAAATATCAATTAACTCCATCTTGTTTAATGTATCATTGAAAGCTTGTGTTTCCTTATTTATTTTCATTTTGGATGATCTGTCCATTGGTGAAAGTGGGGTGTTAAAGTCCCCTACTATGAATGTGTTACTGTCGATTTCCCCTTTTATGGTTGTCAGTATTTGCCTTATGTATTGAGGTGCACCTATGTTGGGTGCATAAATATTTACAATTGTTATATCTTCCTCTTGGATCGATCCCTTGATCATTATGTAGTGTCCTTCTTTGTCTCTTCTAATAGTCTTTATTTTAAAGTCTATTTTGTCTGATATGAGAATTGCTACTCCAGCTTTCTTTTGGTTTCCATTTGCATGAAATACCTTTTTCCATCCCCTTACTTTCAGTCTGTATGTGTCTCTAGGTCTGAAATGGGTCTCTTGTAGACAGCAAATATATGGGTCTTGTTTTTGTATCCATTCAGCCAATCTGTGTCTTTTGGTGGGAGCATTTAGTCCATTTACATTTAAGGTAATTATCGATATGTGTGTTATTATTCCCATTTTCTTAATTGTTTTGGGTTCGTTATTGTAGGTCTTTTCCTTCTTTTGTGTTTCTTGCCTAGAGAAGTTCCTTTAGCAGTTGTTGTAGAGCTGGTTTGGTGGTGCTGAACTCTCTCAGTTTTTGCTTGTCTGTAAAGGTTTTAATTTCTCCATCAAATCTGAATGAGATCCTTGCTGGGTAGAGTAATCTTGGTTGCAGGTTTTTCTCCTTCAACACTTTCAATATGTCCTGCCACTCCCTTCTGGCTTGCAGAGTTTCTGCTGAAAGATCAGCTGTTAACCTTATGGGGATTCCCTTGTGTGTTATTTGTTGTTTTTCCCTTGCTGCTTTTAATATGTTTTCTTTGTATTTAATTTTTGACAGTTTGATTAATATGTGTCTTGGCGTATTTCTCCTTGGATTTATCCTGTATGGGACTCTCTGTGCTTCCTGGACTTGATTAACTATTTCCTTTCCCATATTAGGGAAGTTTTCAACTATAATCTCTTCAAATATTTTCTCAGTCCCTTTCTTTTTCTCTTCTTCTTCTGGAACCCCTATAATTCGAATGTTGGTGCGTTTAATGTTGTCCCAGAGGTCTCTGAGACTGTCCTCAATTCTTTTCATTCTTTTTTCTTTATTTTGCTCTGCAGTAGTTATTTCCACTATTTTATCTTCCAGGTCACTTATCCGTTCTTCTGCCTCAGTTATTCTGCTATTGATCCCATCTAGAGTACTTTTAATTTCATTTATTGTGTTGTTCATCATTGCTTGTTTCATCTTTAGTTCTTCTAGGTCCTTGTTAACTGATTCTTGCATTTTGTCCATTCTATTGTCCATTCTATCTCCAAGATTTCGGATCAACCTTACTATCATTATTCTGAATTCTTTTTCAGGTAGACTGCCTATTTCCTCTTCATTTGTTAGGTCTGGTGGGTTTTTATCTTGCTCCTTCATCTGCTGTGTGTTTTTCTGTCTTTTCATTTTGCTTATCTTACTGTGTTTGGGGTCTCCTTTTTTGCAGGCTGAAGGTTCGTAGTTCCTGTTGTTTTTTGTATCTGTCCCCAGTGGCTAAGGTTGGTTCAGTGGGTTGTGTAGGCTTCCTGGTGGAGGGTACTAGTGCCTATGTTCTGGTGGATGAGGCTGGATCTTGTCTTTCTGGTGGGCAGGTCCACGTCTGGTGGTGTGTTTTGGGGTGTCTGTAGACTTATTATGATTTTGGGCAGCCTCTCTGCTAATGGGTGGGGTTGTGTTCCTGTCTTGCTAGTTGTTTGGCATAGGCTGTCCAGCACTGTAGCTTGCTGGTCGTTGAGTGAAGCTGGGTGCTGGCGTTGAGATGGAGATCTCTCGGAGATTTTTGCTGTTTGATATTATGTGCAGCTGGGAG
The DNA here is from genome assembly GCF_937001465.1 of Orcinus orca. Lineage (NCBI taxonomy): Eukaryota > Metazoa > Chordata > Mammalia > Artiodactyla > Delphinidae > Orcinus > Orcinus orca. The sequence goes on from NC_064565.1 coordinate 74,126,128, forward strand.
GCCTCTTGTGGACCAGTGTCCTGAAGTTGGCTCTCCCACCTCAGAGGCACAGCACTGACTCCTGGCTGCAGCACCAAGAGCCTTTCATCCACAGGGCTCCTTAATTTGGGATGATTCCTTGTCTATTCAGGTATTCCACAGATGCAGGGTATATCAAGTTGATTGTGGAGCTTTAATCCGCTGCTTCTGAGGCTGCTGGGAGAGATTTCCCTTTCTCTTCTTTGTTCTCACAGTTCCCAGGGGCTCAGCTTTGGATTTGGCCCCGCCTGTGCGTGTAGGTCGCCGGAAGGCGTCTGTTCTTTGCTCAGACAGGACGGGGTTAAAGGAGCCGCTGATTCGGAGGCTCTGGCTCACTCTGGCCGGGGGGTAGGGAGGGTCACGGAGTGTGGGGCGGGCCTGCAGCGGCAGAGGCCGGCGTGACGTTGCAGCCTGAGGCGCGCCGTGCGTTCTCCCGGGGGAGTTGTCCCTGGATCCCGGGACCCTGGCAGTGGCGGGCTGCACAGGCTCCCCGGAAGGGCGTGTGGCTAGCGACCTGTGCTCGCACACAGGCCTCCCAGTGGCGGCAGCAGCGGCCTTAGCGTCTCATGTCTGTCTCTGGGCTCCGCACTTTTAGCCACGGCTCGCGCCCGTCCCCGGAGCCCTCTCAAGCAGCGCTCTTAATCCCCTCTCCTCGCGCACCAGGAAACAAAGAGGGACGCAAAAGTCTCTTGCCTCTTCGGCAGGTCCAGACCCCCCCCCGGACTCTCTCCCGGCCAGCCGCGGCGCACCAACGCCCTGCAGGCTGTGTTCACGCCGCCAACCTCAGTCCTCTCCCGGCGCTCCGACAAAAGCCGGAGCCTCACCTCCCAGTCCCGCCCGCCCTGGCGGGCGAGCAGAGAAGCCTCTCGGCTGGTGAGTGCCGGTCGGCCCGATCCTCTGCGCTGGAATCTGTCCGCTTTGCCCTCCGCACCCCTTTTGCTGTGCTCTCTTCCGCGGATCCCAAGCTCCCCCACTCCGCCTCCTGAAGTCTCCACCCGCGAAGGGGCTTCCTAGTGTGTGGACAGTTTTCCTCCTTCACAGCTCTCTCCCGCTGGTGCAGGACCCGTCCCTATCCTTTTGTCTCTGTTTAGTTTTTTCTTTTGCCCTAACCAGGTACGTGGGGGGTTCCTTGCCTTTTGGGAGGTCTGAGGTCTTCTGCCAGCGTTCAGTAGGTGCTCCGTAGGAGTTGTTCCACGCGTAGATGTATTTCTGGTGTATCTGTGGGGAGGAAGGTGATCTCCGCGTCTTACTCTTCCGCCATCTTCCCGGAAGTCTCTACGGATTCTTTGATTCTTTACTTTTAACAACTTTTAAATATAAAAGGAAAAAGACAGTATGGCAAAAAAGGCAAAGAAAATGAGAAATTGCTTGTCTGTGAGTACTTCTTTTTGTGTTGTTTTACTTGTTTACTTTGTTTTAACTGAGATTGTACTTCATTTTACATTACAGCAAAAGAGGGTTTTTTGAACTTTCTTTTCTGAATTCAACAATACTGTTAACCAAAAGCCTAAATTATGTTAACTGAAATACCCATGTAGTGGGAATTTTAAAAAAGCTTTTCATCTCACACCAGGAATCATAATTTATCTGAAAAAGACTCTATTCAGCAAAGCAAATAAGAATTTTAATGTCATTAAGAACAGGGTGTTAACAATGAAGCACATCTTATTTTCAGTAATTAAGAGTATACTATTCTAGCAGTCTTTTCTACTGAAGTCCCATATGACCATTTCTTTAGTCTACTTCAGAATTCATTAAAGAGATTTTAAGATGAATACATACTGATATTAATGCAATAAATTATATTCATGAGTTCATTATATTCATGAATAAATTATATTCATGCACAATTCTAAAGCAAACGGAATATTATTTGAAGCTAAAATTTTGTGAGATTAAACTTCTCAAATGATTTTTATAATCACCATTTCATACCCCTCCAATCATTTTTCTTCCTCCCCTTTGCAGTGGAGTTTTCTTTCATTAATTCCCTACTAGTGTAATTCAGTGTTCAAACACAGAGAGCAATCATTAGGAGCTAGCCAAATTGTCCTATATTAAGCAAACTGAGAGTTTTCCTTGTCATTCTATCTTTGCAAATTGGCGATGAATATTCATTAAGCTATGGAAAGATTTGCCAGCTGCAAATCTTTGTAGGGTGCCCTAATGCTCCAAGCCAAAAGGAAGACAAACATGATAAAGAGTCTATTTATTTGTATAATAAAGGATGAAGAAAATAATCTAACAAAAGTATTCTCAGGGAGGAAAATGTTCTACCACATATTTTAGAGGAATATGTACATTTTTTGTGTGCAACTATGATTTTCAGGTTTTTTTCCAAGATCACCTTAAAATGACAAAATGGGAAGGATATCTTATAATTATACTAATCCTTAATTTTATTTCCTTTCTGCTATACTATGGGGATCTATAAAGAAACTAAGGTTTTTGTGTTTTTCTTAACAAATTGTGAGACTTTTCAAAGTAGCCAACACCTTATATTATATTTAGTCATTATGAATGAGGATGGAGCACTTCTGCCTTATGGGAACCATATTTTTCTTATAAAAATCTGTGCTAAATTCTTGGATATTAAAATATTTGTGTTAATTTTGTGTCTTCTTGTGTTGAAATTACCAGATTTAAACTGAAAAGAATTATGCTCATGTGTTTGAAAAACATTACATGTATTTACTGAATCATAGTGTACTTTCAGATTTTATATTTCTTTAGCTAAGAATGCTCCACATTTTAATGTATCAGCCCAAAATGCAAAATTTTAAAGTTTTAGCTTCACTTTTCTCTATACTTCAGAGTGAGAGTTAATAATTCTTTAAAATTTATGTTAATTTGTATTAAATAAGCATGCATTTGTTCACTTTAAGTCATAATTAAGAATAATAAAGCTGTTATTTTGCTCTCAAAATATTTATTTCTTAATTAAAATTATTAAAAAGATTTCTTCTTGGGCAGAGAACCAAAAAGAAGAGTTTCCCACAAGCCAACAGTAGCTTACTGATGGCTTGGAGCCATTTAGTTATACCATCTCAGGCCCTGGTCTTTTTTGGCAATTTGCATTAAGGTTTGCAAATTTATGTAATACATAAAATAGGCAGTGTCTATTTTCCTAAATCATTATTGTCCAACTGGTTATTCTTGCTAAACTTCTCCATTTAAAAAATTATTGTGGGCTTCCCTGGTGGCGCAGTGGTTGAGAGTCGGCCTGCCGATGCAGGGTACATGGGTTCGTGCCCCGGTCTGGGAAGATCCCACATGCCACGGAGCGGCTGGGCCCATGAGCCATGGCCGCTGAGCCTGTGCATCCAGAGCCTGTGCTCCGCAGAAGGAGGGGCCACAGCAGTGAGAGGCCTGCATACCGCAAGGAGGAAAAAAAAAAATTATTGTGATATAATTTACATAGAACATTGTGCAAGTTTAAGGTATACACTGGTTGATATATTTATACATTACAATATGATTATCACCATACCATTAGCTGACATCTCTATCATGTCACACAATCATCATTTCTTTTCTTTATGGTGGGAACAATTAAGATATAGTCTCTTGGCAACTTTGAAGTCATAGTACAGTGTTGCTTTCTATCATTTTTATGCTGTATATTAGATCTCCAGGACTTATCTATTGGTGCGAGTTTATACCCTTAAATAACATCTCCCCAATTCCCCCACCCCTGACCACTGCCCCTGGTAACCACCATTCTATTCTCCGTTTTCACAGCTTTTGGCTTGATAAACTACTCAGTCTTAAAGAGGATTCTCTGACTTTCTATAATTTTGTGAGAATTGCAAGTGTCAATATCCTCCCTTCATAAAAATGAAAAATCCATTTCTGAAAAGAGTGGAGACTTCCTGTTTATAAAAGTATGCTGTATGTTCTAAGGCGATACCATTAGATGATCCTTTGGCTATAAAATCACCATAGTATAATTAGGTTGAAAGGGCTCTTAACTCATACTTACAAACATTTTCAGTTTTATAGAATATTTGGAAGATACTACTGATTAATTTTTTTTAATTCTCTATAATGTACTTGTATCTATGCATAAACATTTAGAGAAATCATTTCTAATGTAGTATAGTATATATAAAGAGGATTTCATATTTAAGTAAATTTCCAAATCTGGGTCACTGGATTTGGAATAATCTCCCTGCTGCCTCTCACCTGCTTGTTTGGTTGCCTTAGAGCTCACTCTAACTGTGACTTCCTTAGGGAGGCCTCTCCTAGACTAGGTGAATATCACCTGTATTTCCTCTTTCATAGCACCCAATACAATCTTTATTATTTGGGTGGTAGTTACATTACACCCTTCCCACAAATAAATGGTAATGATGGTACATACTCTATGTATTTCTGTTTTTTTTTTTTTTTTTGTGGTACGCGGACCTCTCACTGTTGTGGCCTCTCCCGTTGCGGAGCACAGGCTCCGGATGCGCAGGCTCAGCGGCCATGGCTCACGGGCCCAGCCGCTCCACGGCATGTGGGATCCTCCCGGACCCGGGCACGAACCCGTGTTCCCTGCATCGGCAGGTGGACTCTCAACCACTGCGCCACCAGGGAAGCCCCTACTCTATGTATTTCTATCCATCTTACCCATACTGTATCCCCAGCACCTAGCAAGTTAACTGACTTGAAATACTCAATAAACATTTGTTGAGTCAATGAATAAATACACTAAGTTTTTAATCTTACCATTGGAATAACTCGATCTGTTATATTGACTTTTAGTTTCATGCTCATATGCATGTTACCTGATTGGCATATCTTTACAAGTTGCCTCCAATAATTGGTGAAACTGAAAATAATAGGTAGATAATTATGGCCACATCAGCAAATTAGAATAACATCACATAACTAAACAAATAAGCATTCTATATCATTATCACCAATCATTGTTACGTGTATTCATCCATACATCTGTTCAAGTAATGTTTTTTTTGTTTCACCTTTTTCTTTTGCAAAAGTTTCAAGCTTTTAGGAAAACTGCAGAATTAGAACAATAAATTCTCATATACCCTTCACTAAGATTCCCCAACTGCTACTACTTTGTCACATTTGCTTTATCTCTCTCCATACATAACTATATGTATATATATTGTTATTTTATTGATGAATCATTTGAGAGCAAGTTGCAGACATCACAACCATCTACTCAAAAGATAGATGCGAAAGTATTTAGGAGTAGACGGTTGTTCAAGCAGTGTTTATTGAGCATGTATCTCAAAGCACAAGGGAGATAGCAGTCAGAAAGGTAGAAAATATCCCTGACCTTATGGAATCTACATTTTAATGGAAGAAAACAAACCATTAATAGGTAAGCAAATAAATGAAAAGATAAAAATAATTGAAGAAAAAATAAACCAAACAGGCTAATAGGATGAAGAGTAATTAGATGGGGAAGAGGAGTGGGAGGACACTTTGGGAGACTGCTCTGAGGAAGTGATATTTGTGCTCATTCATGAGGAGTCGGTCAATAAGTTGGTTATATCCAAAAATTCTACTCTTTTCTAAGATCGTTAATAAAATGATTGCATGAAACACACCCAAAGAGCATACCTTAATCATTCATTCATGTAGTACACAAATTATGGTTTTTCAAAATAGAAACTTGAGAGTAATAAATTAGAATTTAAAGACTATGAATTAATTTGTAAATTAAATTAGGTGAAAAAGAATTTCATTATTTTCAGGATCTTAGCAGAAAATATGAGAGATCTTCTTGGTATTAGTTTCAAAATTTGATACTGATACAATGTAAGACCTATAAAAACCATAGTAGATTTTAGGAGATCGAGATAAAGCTAAAGATACAATTAAAAGCTTCTTGATGGATTTTTTTTTTTTAGTATTTCCTCGACAGCCATGTTATCATCCATAGGAAAATGTTTTTCCTTAAATACAGACAGTTGAGAATAATGATGTTAGCATTTATGGAATTTGCTTTATGTAGTGGTCATGTGCAAAGGATAGGAGATGGAAAGATTATCTGGTCCGTTTAGTTACTGCTAAAAGTGGGAAAACTTTACCACGGAGTTAATGGAGTTAATGACATCAAAGGAACTACTCACAATGTCTAAATCACAGAAGAACTGAATGGTAATGTGTAGTATTGCTTTGTCTGATATTTGTTAGACCCTAAGTGTTAATTATGAATAAAAATCCAAATGTTAGCTAGCACGTTTCAATTCTGTCAGTCCATAATTAACAGAAACAGCTTTTATAAGAACCATGTCACTTTTTAATATTCTTAGTTATACCTACATAAACTTGTGATTCAAAATTTTTATATCATTATTGCAACACAAGGAAGAAGTACCAACTGATAAAGAAATATAAAGTTAAACATAAAACCACATCCCTTTGCCTTCAGAATGTGAGAAAAAAATTTGGGAATGGTTTTATATGGCTATTTTTAGCTAGTATTAATTTCATTGATATTTGTATTTTCAAGAGTTATAATTCTTCAGACTGTATCAGGGAACAAAAGGGCATCTTCTTCTCTTCCTCCTCCGTTTGTCTGCATATTTAGGTACATTCACCCTTTGAATGTCTAAAATTAGACATTCTCACAGTCTTTCTTGGCATTTCAATGCTAGATATAAAAATATCAACAGTAGTTATCTGTGTTCTTAGTTTAACTGCTCTTTGATTTGATAGTTGCAAAATATTTTTCACCATATTCTTAAAAAATCATAAAATATGAATATAAACGTATATAAGTTGTCTCTGTGTTTTGTTTTGTTTTGTTGGTAGGGACTGGTTTGCAAACAAAAACGTCCGCTCCTTATCCTGTTTTGATTTTCTGTTTCTTTAAATGGTGAACATTTTCTTTACTCCAGACCTCTGCAGGCTTCTAGAACCATTATGGGGGCACCAAGTTTCCTTTATTAAGTTGTACAAAATCAGTACAATGTATGTACTGGTAGCACAGGCTCCAGAGTCAGAGGACCTCCATTCTAATCCTGGATCTTTGACTCTATTTCTCTGGAAATTTCTGGAAACTACCTACTCTGTACCTTTCTTCACTCATTGATAAAATGAGGATCATACTATTGCATTCGCTTCATTAAGCCACTGTGAGGACTGACTGAACTAATGTATGTAAAGTGCTTGGAAATACCCTGGTATATAGAAGCACTACACTAAATGTTACCTGCTGCTCTTATTCTCACTTCCCTCCATCTGAAGGAAGGGACATACATAGAGCATGTTATTCCACTTCTATTGGTGAGCCCCTGGGTAATGCAATGACACATGAAGGAATGAAATTGTTGTAATATCAGAGAAATTGTAAAGATTATGTTGTAAAGTACTTAGGAGAGTACTTGATATGTAGAACATGTTCCCCTAACTTTATCTTTTCCTTAGTGCATAGAATTTATAGACTGTTTTTTATTGAAGGATAATTGACATATACCATAATTTTAGTTTCACGTATGCAACGTATGATTCAATATTTGCATATATTACAAAATGATCATCACAGTAAGTCTAGTTAATATCTTTCACCATAGTTACAAATTTTTTATAACTATGTTTAGATTTTTTTTGTTTGTTTAGATTATTTTTGATTCATTTACTTTTTAACCAAAATAGTCCAGTGCTGAATGGCGAATAAGAAGCCAAGAAATTTGATTTTTGTTATTATTTGAAAAAGGTCCCTCAGTGTTTATTGGCCTAGGATTTTTTAAAAATATATTAAATGTTCTGGCCAGTCATGTCTGGGATGAATGCTAGCTCTGCTGTTTCCTAGTTATGTGATCTTTGGCAAGTTACAAAAGCTCTGTGAATCTCAGTTTTCCATCTGCAAAATGGAGACATAAGTATCTGAAAAATTTATTGTGAAGATTAAAAAAAATAGATTTAGAAAACTTAACATCATGTCAAGCACATAGAGTAGCACTAAATAAATGGTATTAGCTCTTCTCTAATTTTTTCCTAACAGTCTAAATGAAAGTTCACTGTCTGGTTTACCTCAGCTTCTCTTCTTGCTCATACATGGCCATTCCTCTTCCCTATCAAGTCAAATGAGGCAACATGCACGTGAAAACATTGATGACACAAAATGCACTGTACACATGTAATTTTAAAATTAGCATTAATAACCTCTACTATGGCTATTATCATGTTTGACCTTAGGCCATCTGTTTTCCTTTAAATGTTCTCTCACTATTCCTTCTCTTGCATGACTTCAATGATCATCTTTCCAGGCCCTTGGGCATAAAATTTCAGTGTTCCCCATCTCTTCCTTCTCTCTCTTTTCATAATCAAAATCTTACAAAATATTTCTCTGTATTCCTCTGAGAAACTTTTTATTTTATTTGTCCCCTTTTATCTATCCTAGTAGGATAATCTCTGGTGAAAGTTTTAGTCACATCATACAGTTTTCTTTCTAATCAATGTTCTTTTATTCTTGATAAAAATCTTCCACCTAACCCATTGATTCTCCTATTCTTAGACTTTCAAGTTCATTGCTGAGTACCTAAAGGTCCTCTACTTCCTCCTTATCTATGACTTTTCTCTTTCTACTTCCACACACACACACACACACACACACACCCCTCCTTTTTTCAATTTTTGTTAGAGAACTGAGTAATTTTAAGACTCACTGGGATTAGTGACCATTTTCTGTAGTCACCAATGATATAAATATTTTAATTTGTATTACTGAATTAATAATATTGTTTTGAAAATTGAGAAATATAAAGATCAACAATTTTTTATTTGTTCACATCTAGTAAATTCTAATTCAAGGCATAATCATTGTAATATCAGTTAAACATCTTTCAGAAACTGTCATCTATAATAAATGTACATAAATATATTTATAATGATGTAATAACCACAGTTTTTAAGCAAAACTAAAGGACATGATTTTAATACACGTGAAAAGCCACATATACAAAAGGAAAGATGTTTTCTGGCTACATATGTGTTTGTTTAACTCACTGGACAGACAGTGGCTGGGAAAGTACAATTCAATCTGTGATACCTTTAAAACTGGGAGTGATTCCAATTTGATGAAACAAGAAAGGGGAGTGGGGGGATAGGAAATGTTTGAAAAATGTTTTTTCAGTGGCATTTGTCTTCTTTGCTAATCTTAATTTTTGCTACAACAGATTCATAAACTTTTGACATTATGAGTTGGATTGAATTCAGCTGTTTAGAGGAAAGTAATTACGACTATTGTCCTCAAGCCAAAATAACAACACACCAATTGTGACTAGCCAAGAAGCCTGGAATTCACAACCGCCTTATATTTATTTATTTCTTCGTGTTGGCTGTTTATCAGGAAGTGACTTCAGTAAAGAAGAGCTGAAATTCATTTATTAAATAAACTTTCAAACTTTCACATATGCTATATTGAAAAACTAGTCCTTCCAAATATGTAGATGTTATTGCATTTAATTTGATGAACACTTTTTAATCATTTGGAAAAATAGGTCATAGTGACATGAGTGAATGTGACTTTTAATCTCTTTGTTTCTGAAACACCTTATTGATCTGTGTACAATACTTAATTTACAATAGTAAATATAATGATGATATAGAATACAAATTACAATTTCAGCCATCTTTAAGAGCAAAATTCAAAGTAAAGTTTACATGAATAAACTGAAAGCAAGTCTCGACTGAGTTGACTTTGATAATTGTAGATGTAAAAATACTTTCGCAAAAGTTGTTTGTAGCAAATGCTAAAACATCTAAATGACAGGGGAAGTTTTCTCTGTTTCAATTACCCCTTTTTGTCTATTCCAAATAGTAAACAAAATAACATTTTTGAGAGCTAATTATTTTTTAAAATATCCTGTTTTATTTTAGAATACTGTAAACTTAAAAAAATTTTGGGGCTCTCAAAAGTACTCTTAATTATTGCCTTGGAATTATTTTATCTCTGATCTATTTCCCTCTCTCTCTCTTTCTCTTACTCCCCAGCTTTTTGGGTTCTTAAACTTCTGGGTAATTATAGGTTCCTTGGAGAATCTGATGAATGCTATTGACTCTTTCTCCATTAAAAAATACTGCAAATTATTTCATGTCCTAAAGCCCATTCGTGGGGCCCACATTAAGAAACCTTGTTTTTCTATCTCACTCTTCTTTCTCATTTGTATGCCTAAAAGCATATTAGCAGACAAAATAATATCTAACAACCCTTCACTCTCATCACCATAGGGCAAAGGAGCATGATGATCACGTTTATTAGAATTGCCTTGAAAACTATGCTTTATCTTAAGAGCTTTTGTATTACAGTTCTGGGCTGTGTTTTACATGTATATTCACACCGTCACGGACAACTTATTATTTGGGGGCAAAGAATAAGAAAATGAATGTCCTTTTCCTTTTCTATATTTCTAATATGAGTTTATTGAATTTGTGAAAGTTGCTCTTTAAGATAGATTATCTAGTGGTATAATCGCATAAATAATATTTCCCCAATCGCCTCCTCTATACCCTTTAAAACTTTCACATCCAACTTATTTAATAGCTATTTTAACTACTGAATTTCCTAACTTCTTTCTCTTTCATCATACATAGCATGCTGATTTCTCTTTTTATCTAAAATTTTTGTTAATTATAGGAATTTTTAATGTTGCGTTTTTAGTAATACAATGCTTTGCAGATCTCTTGCCCAATAGACCTAATAATAGAAGACTGTAAATGCTGTGAGGACAGGCACACTGTCTGTCTTTGCTCACCATTGATTGCATCTCTTGCACAGTACCTTGCACAGTATAGAAACTGAATAAACATTTCTTTTTTTGCGGTTCGCGGGCCTCTCACTGTTGTGGCCCCTCCCGTTGCGGAGCACAGGCTCCGGAGGCACAGGCTCAGCGGCCATGGCTCACGGGGCTAGCTGCTCCGCGGCATGTGGGATCTTCCCGGACCAGGGCACGAACCCGTGTCCCCTGCATCAGCAGGCGGACCCTCAACCACTGCGCCACCAGGGAAGACCTGAATAAACATTTTTTAAATAAATGAATGAAGTAAAAATAACGTAATTACAAATCAGGCAGGATATTGCAACTGCCACTGAATAGAAGTTGGTTACTGTAGTTCATAGTAAACATCAGTATTCCTAAATATAACTCATTACCCTTGCAAGGAAGTAGAACAGATCATTGAAATACCCACAATATCTTTCATAAAATCCCATCAGTAAAGCCATAGATTTTATTCTCTAAGAGAGGCCAATAGATTCTTCCTTGAGGGGTATTTGTTCTTTATAACACAATTATAACTTACTTATAATATAAAAGCCAAATCAAATTTTAAAAATTATACATGAATAGGCTGTAATTTGTAGACTTAGCAATAGTAAGAGAAACCATGACTAATAACCTATCATGAAGGCCAACACAATAAGAAGCAGATTTATGGTAAGAGATGGATTTCATATTGATGAATCTATGCATGCCTGAAAGGTGGCATGCGGATTATATTAGTGATCATCATTTTTAAAAATATAAAATATTTAAATAAATAATTTATTTTAAATAATTAAAATTACATTAGGGTTTACCAAAATTTTGAACTAGCTAAATCATTATTACACTGACCACTATAACATTAAGCTGAAAGGACAAATGAAATAATTTAAAAAGAATATTTGAATGAAATTTTGGCATGCAGATATTCATATATGCATGCATAAATTCAAATTACTCTACAATTATTATATTAGGGTTGGAGGCATGGATGAATAAAGCAGTACAGTGGAGAAGACAGATATCAGAACCAATTACTACCATAGCATGTAACCGCTGATATAATCACTGTGTGAGCATGACTCCTTTGGGAGAGGAAAACAGAACAACTACTTGCCTGAGGGAGTGAGGAAAGGCCACGGATGAGATGCATTTGAACTGGCGCTGAGTGACGAGCCGGAGTTTGCCAAGAGGAGGAGATGGAGTGGGGTATTCCAGGCACAACATTCTGAAAGCATATTGTGTGTTCAGGGAACAAGGAGGTCAGTGTGCTTGGCACAAAACCATAGAGAAGAGAGGAAAAGGTGGGTAGAGAAATAAGTTGTAGCCAGCTTACAAAAAACCTCCCTCCCTCCATCTATCTCTCCTTTCCTTCTTCTCTTTCTCCCTTTCTTTCTTTCTTTTCTTTCTTCTTTCTTTCCTTCTCTCTCTCTTTCTTTCTTTCTTTTCTTTCTTTTTCTTTCTTTCCTTCTCTCTCTCTTTCTCTTTCTTTTCTTCCTTCCTTCCTTTTTTCCTTCCTTCCTCCTTCCCTCCTCTTTCACACCCTCCTCCTTGTCTTTCTGTTTCTTCAATATTAATGTAATAGTTGAAGCCATAGCACTGATTGGGGTCGCTCAGAGAGAGTGAATATGATTGAAGAAGGTAATTAAGGGTGACCAGTAAAAACTTGCACTGTGAGATGGTTAGAAGAGGAACAGTCAGTAAAGGAGAACAACTGATTGCAAAACTAGATACAGAAACAAAAATCTCAATAACATCATAGAAGTTAAAGAGAGTTTAAAGAAGTCAATTTGTCAAGCAGCAAATTCTGCAGAGGTGGAGGAGTAAGAGGATATTAGTGCCCTTGGTAAGAGCAATAAGTGTGAAAGATTTTAATTAATCCATTCGTTTATTTATTTAATAAGCATTTTTCAAAAGTCTTCTATGTGCTTGGGCTTGACACACAAATATCTGCAGTATATGTCACAATGTACACTGTAGTGAAAAAAGGGAATTTCTGCAGTGTCAATAATTTTGTCAGCGAAATAATCCATTATGGGTAGGCCATTATGCTCATGTTCAGGCTTTACACTGCAACCCTCTCCCAAAAATGACATTTCTATTAAAGATGCATTTCATTATATGGCATCTATCACTATCTGGTCCATAATCTCTTTTTAATAAATCAAAAACATGAACTAAATGGGATTTAGTTCTATAAGAACGTTTACCAAATAGCTGGTAACTTGAAATGACAGTTCTATAGAAAATTCTCCCAATTATCCCCACCACTCACCAATTATCAACAGCCACACATCATTATCTAAAATTCCCATATAAAATGGGATTTGCATAAGTGAATTTTTTAATTCATCAATTAGAAGCACAAATGTTCCCTGCATATTTTAACTTAATTTTTAAAAACAAATGACACATCCAATTGTAAGCTGTATGAAAGTCTTGTCCCAGATATAATCCTTCACTTTCTCACTTATGGCCACATGACTTTTAGACAAATGACTTAATTTCTCCACAGTTCCACAATAGGTAAACTAAGAATTACAATACCTGCCTTGCAGAGTTATGAATTAAGAAGAAATGAACTAATATTAAAGAAATAGCTAAGAAAGAGTTTGGCACAATTTTGATATAGTAATTATTATAGTAATTATTAATAGTAATTATAAATAAAACATAAAGTGTCTAGCAAAATTCATAATACAATAGTAGCTATTTACCAAGACTAATCCTAAAACTGTGTTTTTTGAAATATCCTCCAGCTCTTAGCACCCCACTAGACATTATAAATACCTTAACTAATTTATTTCATACAAAGTCCTAAAAGTTGCTATTTTTGCCTTCTCACTGAGGAGCCAGAGAAATAAAAGTACAATTCAAGTTACTCAAACTGGCTAAGGTAGAAAATGATAGAACTAGAATTAGCACAGTGGCCTTTCTAATTTAGAATCCTGTGCAGCTGAACACTGCATGACCCAGCATGCTTCTCCTTTCAAACTCCTCCTCACCATTTCCTCCATCTTTTTTTTTTTTTTTTTTTTTTGCGGTACGCGGGCCTCTCACTATTGTGGCCTCTCCCGTTGCGGAGCACAGGCTCCGGACGCGCAGGCTCAGCGGCCATGGCTCACGGGCCCAGCCGTTCCGCGGCATGTGGGATCTTCCCGGACCGGGGCATCGGCAGGCGGACTCTCAACCACTGCGCCACCAGGGAAGCCCTCCTCCATCATTTGATCTAATTTCTCTTCTTATATTTTTCATTTCCCATCAATTGTTAACAGGTATCCAGAGAAGCAATTGATTTTCTGAAACTCCTTTAGTATGTGCTTGCTCCCAAGATCAGTAACTTGGGAAGCCTCAGCTTACAGTTTCACATAGGGGTACTCTACTGTAAAATCCCTCTAGGGGTTGCAATGATTTTTATTAGATTTATTAAGATTTTACATATCAAATAGTTCAAAATATTTTCGGCAAGATTGAGATTTTTCCCCCTTTCTGACAGACACACTGAATATCTCTTTATGTCACTGAAAGCAATCCCTTTAAAAAGTGGATCCCATGGACAAGAAAGTGGGAAAACATGAAATGATAATTAACCCAGCCATTAGTGATGCAAGTTTCAGAGCTACATTATCTTTTCCTTACTTTTCACAGAACGAGAACAATATCAGATTAATCAAGTGATGGTCTATTATCATTTACTACTTAATAAGTATTCATCCTCCTTTGAACACTTGAAAAAATTAGAGGTGATAATGATTCTACTAATACTTTTCCCATATGCTTATTCTCTGAACTAGAATAGATCTTGAAATGTCTTTGAGATCTTGGATGCTAATGAAAACTTTCATTTATTTTGATTAAAAAGGAAACTAATGTCATTTTCCTTTATAGTTTAGCATCTGTATTTCAGTCATTTTCCTTGTTGCTTCTTTTGTCAGTAAAAAATAATGTTTCACAGTGAAACGAGCCAGGCCTTATCCTTTGAGAAATCTCAGTGGTTTTCTACTTGGGATTCTCAAATTCTAAATGCCTGCGGTCAAATTTGGCAGGAATTATTTAAATTTACTAAACCTATTTGATTGCTGATTTTCCCACATATTTATCGATGTATCTTCACTCTGAGCTTTGGCAGCTGCCCACCGTCCTGGGAATATTGTTTGAGTATATACATTTCCTTTAACAAACACACATTAACGCTAGTCCCCTGTACATTTTCTCACTCTAGCTCCCTCTATGCTCAGTCAAATATTACCTTTTCTTTTACTATGTAAGCTAAGTTTGAATAGAATGGTTGTATAGGCAAAGAACTTGTGTACACTGGGTCCAGGAGAATGGAATGATGTTAGAATTACATCAATTTCTAGAACATAGTGTGTAGAGAATACCACGTGTATTGATTCACAGTCACACCATCTTTTTTCCTTTCAACTCATCTGTGCATCTGTCTCTTCCTTCTGCTAGGAAGAGTTGCTAAATGCATAATCTTATCCATTAACACTCACACGTATAACTCAGGAGCTAATGTTAATTAAAAATCTACAGTCACAAGGAGAAGAGACTGTAAAATAAGAGTTTATCACCACACAACTTAAAATACGTTTGCCTGAGATGAAATTTACATGCTCAAGACTCCAGAGGCAGCTAATCTAATTTGGAGCAACTAACTGAATTATAAACACAAAATCAACCTTCAGAATTTACATGAATTATAGATGTAAAGATTCCTTCACTATTCATCAGTTTATATTAAGGTATGCAATTGGATTTAAAAATTTCCTGTCTTGGACAGCTTTTTGCAAAGTGGCCTGGGTAGGAATAAGAGGAATAGAATGAGTTCTCTATCATTACAATGGATCATTCATCACTTAGAAGGGAGACTTGCATGGTACATTTAAAGACACTGAGTTTTGAAGGAGATACATTTGAAAATACATCTTAACTTACAGATTTCTTTCCTTAATCAAGGTAAAAATGTGTTTTGTATTTGATAATGGTGTTGATGTTTTCTATTGATTTATATTGTTATTGTTAGGAGAGGAAACCAGCTGTTTAAGATATAAATCTTCATACAGTGGATTTGCTGTGCTCTGATAGTAAGAAAATCATTTGAGCATTTCTTTTTAATGTGTGTGACCTTCAAGTTTTTCTGAACTCTTCCTTGCCAACATCCCTGTAGTATTTTTAAACAATTTTAGGCTTTGATTTTAAGAGCTGCCCATTCTTTCTTCCAAGCAATGCTGTTGCATTCATTTAAAAAGTTTAGTCATTGCACCAATTGAATCAGCATCACATGGGAACTTCTTTGAAATGCAAGTTTTCAGGTCCCCCCAGACTGGCTGGCTGATGAGAAAATCTTGGGATGGGGCTCAGTAATTGGTGTTCTAACAAGCTCTCTGGGGATTCTGATACACACTCAATTTTGAGAACTACTGCTCTTCTAAACTATGGCTTGTCACTATTTTGTATATTTTTGACCCCTTTCGCAGTATGGTAAAGCCCATGGATCTTTTGTCAGAATAATATTTTTAAATATCTGAAATAAAATACATAGAGTACTAAAGAAATAGATTACATTGAAATTTATTTATCCAAATATAAAAAACAAATGTGTGAT
Source organism: Orcinus orca (assembly GCF_937001465.1). Classification (NCBI taxonomy): domain Eukaryota; kingdom Metazoa; phylum Chordata; class Mammalia; order Artiodactyla; family Delphinidae; genus Orcinus; species Orcinus orca. The sequence goes on from NC_064565.1 coordinate 74,142,484, forward strand.
ACCATCATACATGTGCTTCCTTATTAATAAATTTAACTAATCAAGATCCAAGAGCAAGTCTAATAACTATCATAGTTTTAAAATATTGGTGATCAGAAAAAAATCATTTCCAGATATATGCAACAATCACTATGTGATATGACTATATCTGTGATTTATATCAGTGACAAAGTCACAGATATTACTAATGCTGTTGTGGTTTATGCCTGCATTTGTAATTGAAGGAGATATTGAATTTCAGCCAGCAGTTAATAAAGATAAACACAGTTTTCTGTACATCTAAATTCATGTATCCCCTGAATTCTATCCACAAACCCCAGGGGAATAGAAGCCTTGAAAGATGGGTGATTTTTAGCCCATCCAAAATATGCTTATCTTGTAATCTGATAAATATAATAATTGGGTTGGCCGAAAAGTTTGTTCGGTTAGAGAATATGTTGTTCAATAAAGTTCTTGGTGAAAATGAAAAATGTGTCTTTTATTTTTACTTAAAACCAAATGAACTTTTTGGCCAATCCCAATACATTGTAAAATAACATGGGAGACAGGATGTGAATCAAATGTGTTCTGGAAGCCATAGAATAAATTGTTCTCCCCTGGGGCACCTTGTGGCCTAACACCTGTGACAGTTAAAGCATAGCTGATTTAATAGTTTACTGGAAGTTACCAACAGTGCTACATATTTTCCTGCTTAATCATACAAGACCTTCATATCCATTATAGTTTAAAATTTCTTTCCCTGTGCTTTGCAGATCTTTACCTGTCACTTTATGTCTTAATTGACACCTCTTGATTCTTTAGAACTTCTTAGAAACAGTGAGTTTTCAACTTTTTGTATTGCCACGGCTAGCTGCATTTGAGGAAATGGATATTCAAAGATCACATAAACAAGTCAAGGTCATGGAGCACAGTTTAGGGTCATGACCCACACTGGGTTCCACATTTCTGGTTCTGACCTTGCTGGGCATGGCTGCAAAGAGTCAGGCAGCCAATGAGACCTGGCCTGGCCACGGTTTGAGATAGCTGAGTGACCATATCAACTGAATGAAAAGAACAACAAATGATTCTTTCTCTTTCAGCCACTGATGACTGACTACTCAAACAGGAAATATTCGTAGTATAAAAGGATGAATCTACTTTCATCATGAGATAGAAGAGACAACAGACTGTCAGGGAAAAAAAAAGTTCCTATTTTGTAGATGGGATTGTGCAAAGGAATTTTTGCAATTCCTTATTTTGGAAGCCATTATTTTAAAACCATGTCTTTGCCTTTCAGCTCATTTTCTTTGACAGATTCTTCCCCCAAACCCTTACTATCAAATGACAGTAAAAGGTCTTCTGAGGGGCTTTCTTGTAAAGTATTTTATTCTATACTGTCTCTTTTTGGTATGAACAGTTTGATACTGTTTCTAGTATCAAATACGGACATCGATTTCTAGTCTTAACTTTATATTTTGGAAACAGTATGGCATTGACATAAGTTTGCGAAGCCTCAATTTTATTAATCAGCTGAGGATTACATTTGCCTTACTGATTCAAATATATTTTTTAATAGATGAGGGAAGAGAAACCATATTTACTGAGTGCCTACTATGTGCCAAGCTCTTAAAATATAGAGGAAGCCGTGTAAGATAGGACATAAGGTAACACATCCTATTGGGCAGGTAGGGTAGAGGGAAAAGAAAGTCTCTGCAGTTGTTACAGCTACTCAGGGAGCCAGAGGCAGTGAAGAGGCACAAAACAAAGAGACTACAGTGCAGAAAGAACCCATGAGCATCTTAGTGGGGTGTACGTGTCTGCAAAGGATCAAGAGTAGCAGGCAACCAACAAAGGATTTTGGTCATGCAGAGTGCTGAGTTTTCTCCTTTAGCTTTAGACAGGGGTATAGAAATGTCTGCAGACACCTGCAAAAGGAAAGTTTAAGAAAGATAGAAGGCAGGGCAAATCTTTCTCACATGGAACAGAACTGAGTGCATTTTTACAGCAGAAAGAGAAGGGAAAGCAGTGTTTTCTGTTAGTTTCTATTTATCATACATAATATCTACATTTGGAGGTTGAAAAAAAGCAGAGAAGAGGACAACTTGCACAGTTTCTGTGCAGGAGAGAGTGGGAGGATCCTTTGAGGAAGAGGCTTCTTTGTGAGAACCAGTGTCTCTAGAGAAAGAACAACTGCCCCCCAAACTCTGATGTTTAAGTCAATGTTTAGGAATGCAGTAGATATTTATTATTATGTTAATGCCAGGAAATAAAGAACTTTCAAATGATCTTTAGAACAGCAGTGAATCTGGGTTTAAAATGTATCAGTAGAAGAATCATGACTTTTGGAGGAATCCTATTGCAATTCCACTTAGCAAGTCAAAGACAGAGATTATTAGTTACCTTCAGAGGTGGCCTATGCTTCACAGGACCACGCAGGTATGATATTTGATCAGTAGAGTTATTAGAATAACATGAGTAAAACTAGCTGTTTTCATGGTTATTGTGAAGAATTATTAGGTTATGACTGATTGAAAATAATGGGAAAATGTACGCTTTAGTGTGCATAATAAAAGCATGAAACACATCTGTGGGTAAAAAAGAAAAGGAAAAAACAAGAAAGGTTTAACCATTTAATATGTACTTCTCAAATGGGGTTAGGGGAGGTTTAGAGTAGCAGTGAATAAGGGAACATATAATTCATTATCCAAACTAAGAAATGTTTATTCTAAGAAAATTGCTCAGGCTTTTCCCTAGTATCTGGAGCCTGAGGCAAGGGTACGAATTAAAGCCTGTGTATGTGACATATTCCAAGTATATAAAGGAAGCCACAACACTATTTGGTAACTTTCTATACCTATTTTTACACGTAAATATTCAAAACACCCAAGAAGATAAATTTCAAATTTACGTTTCTCAGAATTCTTAGGATCCTTGGAGTTTCGTACAGCAATATGCTGGTATGGGATAAACTGTTGCCTGTCCCCCAAAAGGGCCTTTTTTGTCCATCCCCAGTTCCTCCTTGCACTGATGGGGCCTCTCATGTGGATGTAAGTGTTCATTTCAGCTTGTGCATCTGAGTTCTGTTCACTTCTCGGTGTAAACACCCATCCCATGGCTACTTCTTGAGACTAGGAATGGGCACAGAAGAGGCAAGGTCCATCATACGAAAGGAGAATCCAGCCAAAAGACCTGTGCAGTTCCTGGATATGAGCATAAGCCACTGGAGCTGGAAACTCTGGGGTCCCAGGGTTCTCAGGATATGGTTAGAAGGGCTAAGCTTTAGGTGGACATGTTTCCTTGGATCAGATAACTCCTTGTCACATGGAAAGGGATCAAGCTAGAATAAAGCCAGAATTAGAGTCTCTGAAGTGCCGGGAGAAGAACATAGCTCCTTTCTCATGGATCTGAGGCCAGTACTGCAAATGCTAAGCTGTAATTGATGCCAGGACAATAAGCAACAAACCTAGACTCAAGCAAACAAATGTATATGGTTACCCTAAATTTATGGAGCACACACTGGGGTGTAAATTGCAGTCTAGAAAATTGTCCTGGGTTTGTAGACTTGGATCAAATAGGTTTCTTTTCATAGAAAGAGCTCTTTGTATATCCTCAGAGATGAAGAACATTCTTATACAGACTTTGTATGACTAAGTAACAGTGAAAAATGATACAGCTGGGCGAGCTTCCTGGACACAGAATCCAAAAGAGAAAAATGACTGGCTGCATTTGTTACATGAACACAAAGAAATAAAAGTTTAAAATAACCAAAATGAACCTTAAAGGAGAGAGAATTTTGAAGTTTGTGAGGAAACTAGTTGTCCTATGAAGAAGATCAAGAAGATAGCCATCAGCAACAGTCTGGAAATAGACTTAAGCAATGACATTTTTGCAGAACTCATTTCAGAAAAGGGGGCACTATCTGATTTACAAGAGGAATGCAAATTTTAGTTTTTTGTTATGTTTTGTTTGCTTTATTATGAGGTAATAGGTTGTACACTGAGAACTTGTAATGAAATAATGATGTGTTATGCATTGAATGTTTGCATCCCTCTCAAATTCATATGTTGAAGCCCTAACCCCCAGTGTGGCTGTATTTGGAGATGGAGCTTCTAAGGAAGCAATTAAGGTTAAATGAGATCATAAAGGTGGGGCCCTGAAAAAATAAGATTAGTGTACCTATAAGAAGAGACACCAAGTAGCTTACACTCTCCACATGCCCAAAGAAGAGGTCATATGAGCACACAGCCAGATGGCAGCTGCCTACAAGTTAAGAGAAGAGGACTCAAAATTAAACTTTAATCTTGGCACCTTGAACTTGGGCTTTCTCTCCAGTACTGTGAGAAATAACTTTCTGTTGATTAAACCACCCAGTCTATGGTATTTTTGTTTTGGAAACTGACCAGACTAAGACATGCAACAAGCAGTAAGAGGCTAGGGTTTAAATATATAAATGAGTTTACAGAAAATTTATGACAATAATGGTTGGAATATAATATATACCCTGAGATAAGATAAAGAGAAAAAGGTCAAAGGAAAGTTAAAATGTAAAGGACAAATTGAAATAGCAAAATTATTTAAGAAATACCTTAAAACAAAATTGTATGGTGAAGATATTTGAGCTTTCAGAAGGCCTGAGAAATGCCTTCTAGCTGGAGTCTGAGAGAAGAGATTGTAGATGGAATTTAGAAACAAAAGAATAACTATTCAACTTTGCTGAAAATGTAGGCCAAAGGGATTTACTTAAGGTTTAAGTACTCCTAGGTCATCCACAGATGTAGTTCAGCATCCATGAATCTATGAAATCACTGAAATTATATGCTTATAACTGTAACTTGAACAAACAACTGGCATCTCCACTTTTTTCCCAGGCAAAAATTAATGAGGAAGATAGCTTTTTCTACAGACTTTTATACTTAATGGGTAATAGTTTCAATGAGTTTGGCATTTTAAAGCCAAGGGAGAAACCACTACCAGTTATGCCCATTTCTTACATCTGGTATTCCAGAGTTGGCACATTTTTAAAGAAGAGAAAGTGGGAAAGGACAAGAATTAATGACTCTCTGAGTGATAATGTCATTCCACTCCCCATTCTGATTACTGTTTTCTGCTCCAAAGAGTAGTCTGTATACACACTTCCCCTCCTCCTGTTCTCTCTGTTCTAATCATGTACCGTTACCACTGTTTTAATTGTGTTTCATAACATCTGTTAGGGCTTATCTCCTAACCACTGTTATTTAGAATCTTCATGACTATTTATTTTTATTACCCTACAGTCCACCCTCTGTATCCAAGGGTTCTGTATCTGCAGGTTCAACCAACCTCAGATGAAAAAAAAATTCTAGAAAGTTCCAAAAAGCAAAACTTGGATTTGCCACCCACCCAGCAACTATTTACATAGCATTTACATTGTATTTACTATTTATATAGTATTTACATTGTATTAGATATTATAAGTAATCTAGACACGTATACAGGATGTGCATAGGTTATATATAAATACTATGCTTTTTTTATATAAGGGACTTGAGCCTCTGCAGATTTTGGTATTGGCAGGGAGGAGGAGTGCCCTGGAACTAATCCCCCAAGAATACCAAAGGATGACTGTATATGAAATTTAGAATCAGCACATCTGATTTCAAAATAACTACCTACTATTATTATTTAGATCATAAATACTTTATAATTTATTTAGGGGCCAAATTACATCTTTACGATGATCTTCCTATTTAAGAACATGGTGCCTTTCCACGTAGTGATGTCCTCTGTTGTGACCACAGTAGTGTTTAAAATGTATTTCATTCATTTCTTGCTTATTTTTTTCCTATATGTTTTATTTCTCTTGATGCCATTACAAATAGCATTTGCTCCTTTTTTTCCCACTGCATCTTCTACCTGGTTGGTATATGTATATACGGAAAATATTGAGTTTTGCACATTTACTTTGTATGTTCCTAAATTTCTGAATTCTCTTACTGCTTAGATTAACATTGCAGGTGTGTCTGTATCTATCATCAGAAAATCTTGATAGTTTTCTGCTCCTTTCCATATTTTTTACCTCTATTTTGCTTAATTTTATTTTGTTTTGCATTGTCAAATTACATTGGCTGGTTCATTTAGCTGGATACTAAATAATGGTGGTTATATGTAAGCATTTACATCTTGATCCTGACTCTAGGGACAAAGCTTCCAGTATTTTTCTATTAACATGGTGATGATTTGGGGGCTGAGGTATCTTTTGTCATGTAAAGGAAGTGTGTGTATATAAATTCCTTATTTATTTTTATTTTAAAAAATTAAGTATAAATTGAATTTTGTCAAATGCTTCTCCACTCTCATTGAAGATGATTATTTGATATTTTTCTCCTTACTGCTATTACTATGGTGTATTAAGTTAATAGATTTCTAAATATTGATTCATCCTTGCATTCCTGAAATATATCTTGCTTGGTTGTGAAAGATCTTTAATATGTATTGAATTCTGTTTGCCAATATTTTACTTTAGTATTTTATCTACCAATATTCATAAGATATTAATTGTACTACTTTGGTGCAATATCATATTTTGAATTCGATGATATTCTCACTTTATGAAAGTAGTTTGAAAGGTTTACTTTTCTAAATATGTTAATTATGTCTTTTGGGTTTTTTTTCTGATATTTTTGTCTACTTTATCATTGTTGAGAGAGATAAAGTCTGCTACTACTTTTGTGTTTTTGTCTAGTTCTCCTTATGCCTCCTGTAATTTCTTCTATATATTCATAACTTCACAGGTATTCATATGTGTTATGCTTTCTTTGGGACTTGTACTCTTTAGCATTATAAAGTACATTTATTTTCCCCAAATGATGCCTTATTAAAAAACCTAAATTCCTCCCTGACTGATATTAAGATCAGGACCATTGCTTTCTCGTTTGTTTGATTTCCCTGATATCCTACCCTTGCTGATCCTTGTATTTTCAAGGTTTTTAGGTTTGTCTTTTGTCTACCTCAAAGATATGGTTTTGCTTGTGATCCAAGTTGAAAATCTGTTAATATGTAAGTTAAGCCCTAGATGCATTGGATTTGATTCTGCCATATTATTTTTATGTCATGTTTTCTATTTTTTATTTTGTTCAAAAAAGTATTTTACGATAATCCATTTCTCTGGAACCCACTGTAATTAAGATTTTGTCTCAAAAACTCCACTGAAACTACCTTTGCCAATGTCACTAATAATGCTTATGTTGCCAAAAAATTAATGAAATTCTCAGCTTTATTTTGGTTAAGGCCAAAATGTCAGTGCACCACAAACTTTCAGACCATACCAAGTGGAGTGAACCAGGATTTTGAGAACTTTTTTAATTGCACAAGAGACATCTTAGTGACATTGCTAATGTGAGATCCACCAGACCAAGAATTAATTTCACAGAATTGAAAGAACTGATAAGGAAAAATATTTTTATTGTTATTTGTATGGAATATTTTTAATATTTTGTTTTAGCATTCTATTTTCTGGATATTATCAGTAAACCTTTTCTCTTTCATTTTCAGATATCTAACCCAAAATAATATTATAAATTTTGTTTTTAAACTGAAATAAAACATTTAAAAATAATAGATTCTAACTGATTCCCAAGAATTTTAGAAAAAAAACTTAAGTATTCTAACTTTTTATGATAATATAGTTATTTGAATAGGTTCATTAAGAATGAATCCTCCTTCCTACCAGTATGTAATAGGACAAATAGATTGTGTACTAAAGGCCTTAACCAGGAGTGTCATTTTTGAGAATGATGGTCATTAAATTATGGTCGTTTGGGGAAGAAAGTGTGACTGTTCTTATGGAGCCAATGACTATTAAACCTTCCTAGGAAAACTGGCTTTGTGCTTGACTTACAGGTCCCACCCAGGCTATTAGGTGGTAAGGATGGTCAATTCCTGGCATGCTAGGAACTATGTCACATTTGGGGGACCTTGAGAAAAATGGAATTCACCCAAATTTATAGACACAGCAGGTGAAATCTGGCATAGAGACTTTTTTTGTGTGTGTGTGTGTGATTTATTATTCCCAAGATGGCAAAAAAAAACCACAGGTTTTAAAAAATCCAGTCCAAGATTCCTTATAAAATTTCCAGCCAAAAATCAGTTTGTGACCTTAGTGATTGTTCAATACTGTATGGTTAACAAATTAGACAAAGTAGGTGAGATGGACACAGTCCTAGAAAAATATCAACTACCAAAACTGACTCAAGGAGAAATAGGCAATCTGAATAGGACAATATCAAGTGAAGAAATTGAATCAGTAATCAAAAAACTGCCCTTATCTGGTCCAAGTCCAGATGGCTTTACCACTGAATTTCACCAAACATTCAAAGAAGATTTAATACAAATGCTTCAAGGAATTCTTCTTCACAAACTCTTCTAAAAACAGAAGAGGAGGGATCACAATCCAAATCGTTCTATGAAGATGATACTATTGTGATACCAAAACCAGACAAAAACATCACAAAAAAGGAAAACTACAGACCAATATCTCTTATGAATATGGATGCAAAGCTCCTCAACAAAGTACTAGCAAACTGAATTTAGCGACATATAAAAAGAATTAAACATTAAAATGACCAATAGAGGTGATCCCAGGGATGCAAGATTGTTTTAAAATCTGAAAATTAAATAATGTAATACATCATATCAATAAAATATAAAACAAAAATCACATGATCATCTCAATAGATGCAGAAAAAGCATTTAACAAAATCCAACACCTTCTCATAGTAAAATCTATTAACAAAGTAGGAATAGAAGGGAACTTCCTCAACTTTGTAAAGGGCATCTACAAAAAACACACAATTAACATACTTAAGGAGGAAAGACTGGGTGCTTTTCCCTAAGATCAAGAACAAGACAATGACCTGTGCTCTTGTTGCTTCCATTCAACTTTACTGAATGTTCTAGCCATGACATTTAGACATGAAAGAAATAAAAGGCATTCATATTCAAAAGGAAGAAGTAAAACTGCCTCTATTTGCAGATGGCATGATCTTTTATGTAGAAAGTTATGAGGAATCCACTAAAATATGTTATAACTAATACATGAGTTCAGCAAGGTTGAAGGATATACGATCAATACACAAAAGTTAATTTTATTTCTATACACTTGCAATAAGCAATCCAAACATAAAACAAAACAATGCCATTCATGATAGCATCAGAAAGAATAAAATGCTTAGAAATAAGTTTAACAAATGAAATGCAAAACTTATACTCTGAAAACTAGAAAAATTATTGAAAGCAATTAAAGATTTAAGTAAATGTAAAGTCATCTAATGTTCATGAATCAGCAGATTTAACATTAAGATGGCAATACTCTCCCAATTATCGACAGGTTCAATGTAATCCCTATCAGAATTCCAGCAGGCTTCTTTGTACAAATTGACAAGCTCAGTCTAAAATGCATATGGAAGGACTTTCCTGGTGGCGCAGTGGTTAAGAATTGGCCTGCCAATGCAGTGGACACGGGTTCGAGCCCTGGTCCGGGAAGACCCCACAAGCCACGGAGCAACTAAGCCCATGCACCACAACTACTGAGCCTGCACTCTAGAGCCCGTGAGCCACAACTACTGAGCCCACATGCCACAACTACTGAAGCCTGCGTGCGTAGAACCCGTGCTCCACAACAAGAGAAGCCACTGCAATGAGTCGCCCATGCACCACAACAAAGAGTAGCCTCCGCTCACCACAGCTAGAGAAAGCCCGTGTGCAGCAACAAAGACCCAACACGGCCAAAAATAAATTAATTAATTAAAAAAAATAAAAAAATAAAATGCATATGGAGTTCCAAGAGACCCAGTATGGCCCAAAAAACTGTGAAAAATAAGAATAAAACAGAACAACTCACACTACCTGATTTCAAGACTTACTACAAAGCAAAGTAATCAAGATATGTGGTTTGGACACAAAGAGAGACCAATAGAATTTTTCAGAAATAAAACCATAAATCTAAGGTCAATTGATTTTGATCAGGATACCAAGACAAGGATATCCTTCAATGCAGAAAATATTTTTTTTCAACAAGTATTACTGGGACAAATGGAGAGCCACATGCAAAAGAATGGATTTGGCCCCTTATCTCACACCGTATACAAAACTTAACTCAAAATGGACCAAAGATCTAAATGTAAGAGCAAAAACTGTAAATTCCTTAGAAGAAACTGTAGGAGTAGGTCTTCATGACCTTCAATTTGGCAAAGGATTTTTAGATAAGACACCAAAAGCCTAAGAAACAAAAGAAAAAAGTAGATAAATTGTATTTCATCAAGATTATAGACTGTTGTGCTATGAAGGACACCATCAAGAAAGTGACAAGACAACCCACAGAATGGAAGAAAATGTGTGCAAATTTTATATCTGATAAGGGACCTGTACCTGGAATACATGGAGAACTCTTTCAACTCAATAATAAAATACAAGCAATCCATTTAAAAATGAACAAAGGATTTGAATAGACATTTCTCCAAAAATATACAAATGGCCGATAAAAACATGAAAAGGTGCTCAACGTCACTAGCCACCAAAGAAATACAAATTAAAACCACAAGAAACCACTTCACACCCACTAGGATGGCTAAAGTACAAAAGACACATAATAACAAGTGTTGGGAAGCATGTGGAGAAATCAGAACCCTCAGACACTGCTAGTGGGAATGTGAAATGGTCCAGCTGTTTTGCAAAACAGTCTAGCAGTCCTCAGATGTATTTAACATATGATCCAACATTTCCACTTCTAGGTATATAACCAAGTGAAATTAAAATATATGTTAAAAAAATTACCTTGTACACAAATGTTCATAGCAGCATTATTCATAATAGCCAAAAGATGGAAACAACACAGATGTCCATCAACAGACAGATGGATAAACAAAATGTGGTAAATCCATACAGTGGAATAATTTAGTCATAAAAAGGAATGAAACTGGAGCAAGTTATGGACTTGTGAAAACATTATAGGTAAAAGAAGTCAGTCAGAAAAGATCATATTCCATATGATTCCATTCATATGAAAGTCCAGAATAGGGAAGTCTATTGAGACAGAAAGTAAGTTAGTGCTGCTTAGGGCTTGGGTGGGAGCAGGGATGGGAGGATAGAAGAGTGATAGCTAAGGATACATGGTTTCCTCCTGAGGTCATAAAAATGTAATAAAATTGGCTGTGGAGATGGTTACACATCTTTGAATATATGTAAATATACTATACCAATATAATACACTAAAAACAACTTTAAATGAGAAAATTATATTTTTAAGTAGTTCTTTTCCTTCTGTTTCTTTCTGCTATTCAACACAAAACTATACAGTAGAATATAATGGAGAAAGGAGACAAATCTTTGTGCATTTTCCTATTTCTGGGAATCTTTTCCTTTCATTTAGCCTAGGAAGGAATTTGCATACACTATACTTTATTTGGAATTTTTTAGCTTACAAGATGAATTCATAATTTTAACAAACAGGTTTATGGAATGATTTACAGGTTTATGGAAGACTTCAAAGAGGGTAATGGTGATATAGTCATCGATTTTAAGTATTACACTGATTGCTGTAAAGAATTATATTTGTAATTTAGATTATTCAGTACTCCAGTAAACATGAGTGAAAATCAACTTTAGCTCATAACTTTAATATTTTCGTACAATCAAAATATAGAGATATACACTAAGTAAGCATAACATGAGTTATTTTAATTGATCAGAATATTTTGGGTATGTTTTAGAAATAAAATAAATGGTTTTTATTAGCATATTAAAACCAAGAGAAAATTAGATAAGTTCACATTTAAAAAACATTATCAAGCAATAAATACAGCACTATAGCTACCACTACTTCTATGTACATTGGATTACATTTGAACAAACACTAAATTCCAGAATGAATATTTTATGAATAAATGCACTAAATAACTTTAGAAATTAAAAAGAAAAAATGACAGACTAGAATTGTTTAGAAATTAAAATGACTTTCACAAATACTTTCAGAAAAGCAGCAGATTTGCATTTTAAAAGTTAGAAATTCCCCAAATAAGTTTTTAGATACCAAGGAAGTTTGCTTTTAAACAGTATTGATTTTACTTTTTTATATGAGTAAGATACAAAGGAGATCTTAATTATTAGTACTTCAGTTTTAGAGAAGTCTAATATTTAAAAATATTACTTCTAAAAAAAAATGGGTTCAAAATTAACACTGATTAATCATGGACTGTCTTCACCTAAAGATGGTACAATAGATAAATCCTGGCCACAAAGGAAATCTGATCTAAACTTAATATGATAAAAGCACAATAAAAAGACTTGAAAGTTACAATGTATTTTTAATATAATGCTCGTTGATAATTTGACATTTTCTACTGTCATTTATGGTTGAGACTTGATAGCTTGTCTGGAAGAATGCTGAAATATATGAACAGTGCCAGTGAAGGATTTGAATCTGTGTCTTTGAATAATAAATAGCTAAAATATGAGATTATTTAAAGGAATTATTGTATAATTTAGGCATTAGAAAGTTCAGAACAGCCTGAGTTCCTTTTTATAAAAGCTTGTTTTGAAATCTGTAAATCTGAAACTAACAATACAGCTTTTACATGTGTATAGATAAATCATAAATCTACTGACCAGGCCTTTTAATAAGTGAATTCTTACTAATTTAGATAATTTACCTGGACAATTTCAAATGACTTCTGAACTTACCATCTATTGACAGCTTAAGAAACAACCTATGATGACTAAGTCATTAGTTTAATCCATTTTAAGCAGATTGACACACCACAGCAACAACAACAAAAACATATAGATGTAATGAATTCTCCTGCCAAAACTGACTTACTAATTGAAGGCATTTTGGTTTTCAGAAATCAGTGGAAAATGACATTAGGAAAAATGAATCCCATTTAAATGTCACTTTAATTCATTAGCGAGGATTTCTTCCATCTTAATTTAATTATTCCATAAATGTTCTGACAACAATTCTTCCTTACTGATACATTCAGGTCTTTTACTATATTGCATCATCATATATAGCATCTCTATTAAAATATAAAAACATTGTATATGATATATATTGTGTTCCTCTAATTTTAAAAAATAGCCTTGCAGCATTTCCAAAGCTTCATATAGTAAGTCAGAAAAGTAATCTTTTTAACGGGGTAAAAACCATAAGAATAGCAGATTGGCATTTATTATAGGAGTCATTTAAATTTTCTGGATTAGAATGAAAGTTCATCATCAAAATAAAAAAGGAAATATGTCAAACATATCTATTATTAAGGTATGAATCACCAAAGCTAATATATTCAATAAAACAATGGCCTTGAGGATTTTTTAAATAAATATTTTATATCTTATCATAGATATTTCTCAAACTTAGTTCTCAAACTTCTGATGCTGGCATCTGGTTGTCTTTAAAATAGTTACCAAATAAGAATTCCAGATTCTATTTTATTATAAAATCAGCCCAGACACAGTATCAGATATTAACATGCACACATTGTTACATTAAGTATTTGTTTTTAAAAAAATTACCTAGATTGTATATATTTGAGACTATAAAATAGAATAAGAGTATTTACAAGCTTACTTTTCACAATTTTTTTACAAACTTTTAAGAAAATAAGAAATCCTTCATTGATTTCCTTCATGTAAAATAATTGCTTATTTGTCCACAAAGTAGAAATGGAAGGGGCAAAGTTTCTATTTACAGGTATATGGACACGAATTCCTTCCCACTTGTGTAGTAAGATGGGAAAGTAGTCAACTACATGTTTTGTAGTATCAACCAAGATTTCTCCCTAATGTTACCAAAGTAGGATTGCGTATCATACATACTATTCATCAAGCCTGAAAAATGGATATGACAAGGGGTATAACTGTGATGAATCAGCAAATGAGTAGCCAACAGCAATTCTGCTCATTTATTTTTTGGGAGGAGAAGAGGGTAAGCAAACAGGAATAATTAATTCTTTATCTGGTCCATTTGAAAAAATAAAAACAAAAAGGGCTAGAATACTTTCTGGGCAAAAAATCAACTTCACCAAGGAATATGGGATAAAGATTTTAAAAACAAATGAAAAGCTCATTTTCTTTCCAAGTCTATAGGCCTTAGCTAGGTCTCTTTAGGCAACAGGAGTGGAATTGTGCCCATTGTGTCTATGAACTTTTATGGTCTATTTATTTGTGGATTCATGGAGTGGTGTGCTAGAGCTGGCTCACACCAACCTACAACTGACTGTGCTCATTTTTACCCAAGTCCACATTCACTGATGTCAAGTTGGTAACTTGAAATCAGCCATGGCGGGAGTACTTACACCATAAAAACTGGCAAAACTTACAAATCAGGACTGTTTTCCCCCATGGAGCTAGTGTGAAACATTTATCAACACACTACTGAATTCATGTGAGGGTTTTCTTTGTCACCTTCAAATAATTCATTTAATATTGAAGTCTTCTGGTTGTAAAGTCATGGATCCAAGTCCTTGAGTTAGGAGTGGAACAAAATAGTTCAGCAATACACGTCTATTATCAGTCGTATAACTTTTCCGGTTTTATGACAACGTTTTCAATATCGTGGATGCTTTTTCCATTTAAGTGTTCAGTTGGACAGTCATGACTGTAACCTGCACCATCACTGATTGTTGACACTGTGTAAGATGCACTACGGAGAGCATCTGAGTGGGAAAAGCTGTTTCCAAATTGGATTTTATATTGATTCCAGTTTCTTCTCAGAATTGCTTGAACCTATAAAACAAAAAGAAACAGAAAGGGTAAGAGCAATTCATAAATGAAATGAAGATAATGTATTTAATAATACAATAAAATAAGTTATGTACAAAAGCTTTTTTAAAAAAAAGCATTGATATTGAGTGAATAATATTACTTTATTTTCTTAATTAAAAAATGAAATTGAGTAAACTATCTTTATATTAGGAAATCTTTGCAATTACTCTATTAGTACAGACTGCAGAAAACTTCATATTTCTCTTTCTATGCCTTCTCTTTGAAGCTCTAAAAATGCACATGAATGTCTTGCTGTCACATAGTTAATCTACACCCTCACTTACAAGTTGGCATGTGCAACATTTAGTTTTGTATCAATATTTTTATTAAAAGAATGAGATAATTAGTGAAATATAAAAGAAGAGAGAGAAAAGATTTAAAAACAGGGATACAGGGAATATAAATAATTATCACCATCATCATCAACAGCAGCAGCAACAACATTTTACTGTGATTAGCATGTGCCAGGTATTGAGCTACATTCTGGAAAAAAAAGATCAGGGTTTTTGTCCTCATGGAGCTTACCCCCAGAGGGAAGAAAGTGTTGAACAGATAATTACAGCACTGAACATATAATGGGATGAGTATTGTGGGAAAAAAAAAGTTTAGGAATGTCACCACTCCACTTTTTTGTATTTAGATACCCCCCTGTCTGGATAAATTTGAAGTTTAATGACTCTTCTATCTTTTCTGCTTGGGGATAGAGATGAGAACTAGGTAGGTCATATACAATGATTTTGGTTTTAAGTGAACATAAGACACAGATGATTTTCTTCATATTGAGTCAGTGAGCATAAATGAGAATATCAAATGCATCTCCAACTCGATCACCTGTACATTTCCTGTCTGCTTCTAGGTTAAGAATGTATTAGCCACATGCTGTGACCTGCTCTGTGTCTTTGCAAAGCATGTATAGCTTTGAATTGTCTTCCCCAAATCTCTACTGCTCTTTGACCCTTTGATTGTTTCCCCAAAGGGAATCTGAGCATCCAAAAACAACTTTCTAGTAGTTCATGTCCTACAAACATACTCATACAATATTGTTTAACTTTCTACAAATTACATAAATTCCTCAACTTTTTACTCGTTACATTCATGTGTACATATCAATATTAAACTTTAAAATAGGGCTGCTTATTTAAGTCTTTTCATTTTCTTATCTCTTCTCCAAATTACAAACAATCTATAGCGAATAGGTATTCCCAGGATGTCTGCAGCTCTGTGGGATACTTTAAGGTCCTGTTAGTCTCCTCTAATCTGTCACTTAAAAGGAACACAAAGTTTTACTGTCTCATTTCATATTTTAACATGTAGAAAAACAAAACAAACAAATATAAGGTCAATCAGTTTCTTTAGTAAGAATTCAGAATGAGTTATTAGAAATTCCAGGAGGGGCTTCCCTGGTGGCGCAGTGGTTGAGAGTCCGCCTGCCGATGCAGGGGACACGGGTTTGTGCCCCATTCCGGGAAGATCCCACATGCCACGGAGGGGCTAGGCCCGTGAGCCATGGCCGCTGAGCCTGCGCGTCCACAGCCTGTGCTCCGCGGGAGAGGCCACAGCAGGGAGAGGCATCTCCCTACTCTATAATTCAAAAATTATGTAGTTAGGAATGCAAGACATTGTTTTATTAATATGAAATTCAGAACTTCAGGAATTTCAAGCTTACTTCTTTACATATGGCAACTATATCTGAAGGAAATAATTTTTATTCATATAAATTTTCTTTGAAATAACAGCATTTATAGGAAAATGAATACATTTATCTTATAAAAATTATACTTTATTCCTCTCATGGTTTAGTGATGTATTTCTAAGTTCTCCAAATAACATATTTAAATTAAGGTAATTAAAAAATACCATCTGCGTATGTAATATCTTCAAGAATATAAGCAAATGACAAATGGAATGGCTTTAGAGTATGACTTTTAAATAAATATTCAGAGATTTAAAACAAAAATGACATTTGGCCAATTATCTAGGTATTTCTAATGGGAGTTGTTTTTGATCCTGATTTTTATGCTTAATTAACTTCTCACTTTGTTACTGAAAGCTGGACTGATTGAATCCATGTGCTATATAGTTTCTGTTTGAAAGGAGGTGGAATGTAGCTTTGTACAAAAGATTCTACATAAATGTTGGGAAGAAGCTGACATGAAGAAATATTTTAGCTATGAGAGTAGTACTTATAGTCTTAACAAGGAAAGCTTAAATTCAATTCTAAAAGCGAAAATGGCTTTGAAATGTATGACTGTTTGCTCTTGAAATATCTACTTTGATTAAGATCATCACCCTATTTCTTCCTTGCAACTAAATCGTCAGAAAAACCATGGAAAGCCAATTTCCTGACTTATTTACTGAAGCTAAATATAAAGGTAATTAAAGACCCATAGGCCTTGTAGACATCTGTTTGTTTATGGTACTCTCTATAAGGATGTTATTTTTTTTCATCTGCTTTCTCTAACACAACATCACACCTGATTAACAGAACATTAAAGTGGCCACTCTCAGTAAACTTACAATGAGAAGAATGTAATGGGGAAAGATAAAAAGGGAAATTGCCATTGGATGGCAAGAGAGCCTGCCTGATGTTATTAAAGATATGAAAGTGTTTTCATTAATTTACGCATAAGTGTTATATAAATAGTAAGGCCAACTTTTTAGAATATAACATTGCAATATATAATTTTGTATAATATAAAGAATATGGGTTTATATGACCATTAGTACCTGATAAGAAACCGACTCTACACTGCTTAACCTAAATCAATTAACAGGTGTTTAATAGAGCTGTATATAAAAATTCTACCTACTTCTCATTACAGGATGTGAGTTTGGTTATTCTCAACAAATCTTTTTGTTCACGTTGTAAAAATATCTACTCTCAGGTGTTGTTAAAGATACCCGTGAGACTAGGGAGGGCCCTTCTGATGTCTAGAGTCCCTAGTTTATGCTAACAGTGCACATTTTTTTGATTGAGAGGACTAGAGATGAGATGAAAGTTACCTGAGTACTTGTCAAGCCACGGTTATTTAACTAGTGAGAAATGCAACTAGGAATATTTTGGCTAATAAATAAAAATAAAATGTGAGAATAAAAAATAAATAGAGATATTAAGATAAAGGCAAGCTATTTGACCTGACGTGGAAAGCAAGAAGGAAACTAAGCCTGAGCAAATGATTTCAAGAAGTACATGACATAGTTGGAACCACACAAAATGGGTTTGGCAGCTGTGTCTTCATGTTATGAGAGTGGGAAAAACTAGCGGCAAAGAGACAAAAAAAGGAAGCATTATAGTATTTCTTAAGATGAGAAATGAATCATACACAAACAGGGATTGTATCTAGAGATGAAGACAAGGGGACAAATATTGGAGATGTTGTGAGATGCTGAAGGATTTGGTAACAAGTTGGCTCAAAGATTTTTTATTGTAATTTTCCAGTGCCAAAGTTTTCTCAATTTTAGAACATGGCAAAAGATCAAGGCCTGTGTCTCTTTTCCTTACACAGGTAGAGTGCAATAAGAGTGTTAGGCATTAATTTAGATATTCCCTGGGCACTTTTTCTAAATATAAGGGCCAATTTGAGATTTGATTCCGATATGATTAATGTTCCCATTTGTACATATATTTTTGTAAATGAGAGATTTGACAAATCTAAAAAGGAATCTATAATGTACTGAGTATCTACTGTGGGTGGGGCATGGTGCTAAAAACTTTATATTCCTAGTTTACGTTAATCCCTGTGAGATTTGTGTAAAGAACTTGCTTTTATGTCCCTTTAATAAAAGTACACACTGAGACCTCTGGAAGTTCAGAATATTTCCCAAGATGTTACAGCCAGGAACAAAAAGGCATCTTGGGGTTTAAATGAATTACTGTGTCAGCGCCTTTATTCTACACTGCCTTCCATCACAAAATATTTTACTAGTGGTTATAATTTGTACATTTAAAAAATACCCTTTATAAAAATCAAATCTGTTTCTGCAGATGCAAACGTGTATCTTACTTATTTCATACATGCTTTATGGCATATTGTCTGTAGCTTTCTCATCTATATTTAACTGTAAAGTCCTATGTAGGCAGAAATTGGATTGTCTAATTCAGTTTATACAATAATTAATTTATAGAGTTATATAATAAATGCTAATTGAATTTTATTATCAAAACAGATGATGTATCTATTCTTCCTAATTGCATTCTCTGTCCCTACTTCTCACTGACTTCAGAAAAAGTCACTCTTGTCCTCGATACAGCAGAAGAATCATGGAGACACCACTCAAAGATATGAAATATAGTCTACTATGTTTGATAGTTCTATATGCCATTATAAATAAATAAATATATAAAATAAATATCTATATTTTAAAATTGATTAAGAAATCAAATATGAAATTTTATTGTATGCTAAGAGAAAGAATTAAAATATTACGTAAACAAGGGAAAACAATATTTTATAGTTTTTCATGACATGTACATGATTTCCAACATTGATTAGTTGTATAGAAATGGTTCTTATAAAGTTATGACGACTGGTTCCATGTGTTGCCCATCTGAAGCTTTGTGATAAGCTTCACCATTACCAAATATATGTTTCATTAGTTGCTGTCTGAATTTCTAAACTTTATTGAATTTTGCCAAAATCCTCCAACAGGTTAAATTTTGTCAAGTAGATTAAAATCATATAAAGAACTAAATCAGTATAGCTCAAACCACTGAGTTATAGCCCTATTGATATGCATAAGAAATATGGTACCAGTTTCTAAGATGCCTGAAACTTCCCAATTAGAAAAAAAAATATTGGATAAAAATCTTGAAATATCCAAAAGCACATTTCCATGTTACAAATCAGAGGGCTCTTCTGTTTCCTAACCCACTGCAGCTCTTCCCAAGAGAAAAAAAAACCCAGAGAAAGGGGGAAAATAAAAATGACCCAATTTTATTTCCTGTTAGAGTATATGTTCTATGAGGATAAGGATTGCCTAACATTGTACCTAGGACAAAGTCCAGAATTAGTAGGATTAGTTCAAGAGGTAGGTCGAAAGACTAGATGAATAAAAGTCATTGATGGAATATTTTAAAGTGAGGCTGAATTTGCCCCAGCCTTGAACTCCAATATGACCTGAGCTTTTGGGAAGGAGAGTTACATCTAGTAAAAGAGAGTCCATGGTTCTTTTTCCTGACAGAAATGGAATTTGAAATACTTGTTCTTAGGGAATTTATAATTGTCTCATTTTTTAAAGTAAAAAAGTATTGCAAATACAAAATGATAAGAGGAATAAAATCAATCACCATACCTCTCCATTAAAGAAGCAGAAAATTGTAGATACCAAAAGACCCTGTAAAAGAAAAATAGAATTATCTGATTCCAAATGGAAAAGATACATTATTTGTAACCAACTTGATGCACATATGGTTAAAAATAAAACCAAAGCTATATGTAAATTTAAAACCAAATTTCACAAGGCGCCTTCCTGATGCAAGAACACCATACCTGATAGTGCATGAGGATGTGCATGATGTAATCATATACCTCCTCTGCAATCCTTCCTTCAGGTCGCCATGGAAACAGTACAAATTCAATGCCAAGTAATGGCACCAGGATAAGCGTAGCTCTCACAGCTTTCATGTAGAGATTGGATTCTGCTTGGTGAGTAACTTTTAACTTGGTGATAAGAACACGTACAATATTTAATAGGAAAAAAAGATTCACCTAAAAGAAAATAAAATGGCATATGGAAATTATTTCATATTTAATATTAAGAATCATTATTGAAGGATCTTTTATGAATCTTAGAATATTTTCAGTACACAAGAATATGTTCTATTGATGAGAATATTTGCCTAAATATTAATTTGTATTTCTGCTACTGAATTTTTTCATATTTTTCCCAGTTTTACAGAGACATAAGTGACACTATATAAGTTTAGGTTGCATAGCATGATTTAACTTACATATATTGTGAAATGATCATCACAATAAATTTAGCTAACATCGATCATCTCATAGAAATACCAAAGATTGTATATATATATTTTACCTTATGATGAGAACTCTTAGAATTTACTCTCAGCAACTTTCATGTATATCATAGAGCAGTGTTAACTATAATCATCATGTTGTACATCACATCCCTCATACTCATTTATCTTAAATGTGGAAGTTTCTGTCTTTTAACCACCTTCCTACAATTCCTCCTCCTCCATGCCCTGCCTCTGGTAACCACAAATATGTTCTCTTCTTTCTATGAGTTTGTTTGTTTATTTGTTTAGATTCCACATATAAGTGAGATCATACAATATTTGTCTTTCCCTGTCTGACTTATTTCACTTAGCATAATGCCCATCCAAGTTGTCTCAAGTGGCAGGATTTCCTCATTTTTTATGGCTAAATAGTATTCCATTGTGTGTGTGTGGGGTGTGTGTGTGTGTGTGTGTGTATAAATACCATAACTTCTTAAGTTGTTTCCATGTCTTAGCTATTGTGGATAATGCTGCTATGAACATGGGGTGCAGATATCTCTTTAACATAGTGTTCTTGTTTCCTTTGGATATGGAATTGTGATTTATTAATTTAAAAAGTACATCAATCTTAATAGGCTTAGATTTTAAAAAATAAATTTATGGTGGAATTATTGTGGACCACCTTCAGCTAAGTAATAACTGATTGTTTTGCTTAGTTCATTTTCTTATGCAAAATTTTAAAATTTTGCTATGATTAAAAAAACCAAAGCTTCTGAACATTTTCAGCTCAAAGAAAGGAAATAATTGTTTGTAGCAAAGGCTAATTATTTTAAGTGTCTACTCTGTATTAGTGTTCATACTAGGTCCCTACCAAATATGTATTATACCATAATAACCATTTTCATCTTTTTGGTTTATCCTTCCTGCATTATTTGTATGTGTATGTGTGTAACAACAATCCTCACAACTCCCCATGATAGTAATATAATCCTCTTTATCCTTATGAGGAGGCTGAATCACATATTGGAACCAGTTGATATTCAACCTAGATCATCCTAGAGTTAAAAAAATTTGGCACCCAACAAGGCCTTCTGTCAATTACTTTCTGTAATTATAAACTTACTATGAGTTTACAACTTTCCCCAAAACAAACCATTCTCTTTGAAAGGGAGACATGAAACTTTAAAAATAGAGTGTTCAGGGATAGAAAGTCCAGAGATGAACCAATGCACATATGGTCACCTTATCTTTGACAAAGAAGGCAAGAATATACGATGGAGTAAAGATAGCCTCTTCAATAAATGGTGCTGGGAAAACTGGACAGCTACAAGTAAAAGAATGAAATTAGAACACTTCCTAACACCATACACAAAAATAAACTCAAAATAGATTAAAGACCTAAATGTGGGCTTCCCTGGTGGCGCAGTGGTTGAGAGTCCGCCTGCCGATGCAGGGGACACGGGTTTGTGCCCCAGTCTGGGAAGATCCCACATGCCGCGGAGCAGCTGGGCCCGTGAGCCATGGCCTCTGAGCCTGCGCGTCCAGAGCCTGTGCTCCGCAACGGGAGAGGCCACAACAGTGAGAGGCATGCGTACCGCAAAAAAACAAACAAACAAACAAACAAACAAAAGACCTAAATGTAAGGCCAGACACTATCAAACTCTTAGAGGAAAACATAGGCAGAACACTCTATGACATAAATCACAGCACGATCCTTTTTGACCCACCTCCTAGAGAAATGGAAATAAAAACAAAAATAAACAAATGGGACCAAATGAAACTTAAAATCTTTTGCACAGCAGAGGAAACCATAAACAAGACAAAAAGACAACCCTCAGAATGGGAGAAAATATTTGCAAATGAAGCAACTGACAAAGCATTAATCTCCAAAATATACAAGCAGCTCATACAGCTCAATATCAAAAAAACAAACAACCCAATCCAAAAATGGGTGGAAGACCTAAATAAAGCTTTCTCCAAAGAAGACATACAGATTGCCAACAAACACATGAAAAGATGCTCCACATCACTAATCATTAGAGAAATGCAAATCAAAACCACAATGAGGTATCACCTCACACCGGTCAGAATGGCCATCATCAAAAAATCTAGAAACAATAAATGCTGGAGAGGGTGTGGAGAAAAAGGAACACTCCTGCACTGTTTGCAGGAATGTAGATTGATACAGCCACTATGGAGAACAGTATGGAGCTTCCTTAATAAACTAAAAATAGAATTACCATATGACCCAGCAATCCCACTACTGGGCATATACCCTGAGAAAACCATAATTCAAAAAGACACATGTACCACAATGTTCGTTGCAGCACTATTTACAATAGCAGGACATGGAAGCAACCTAAATGTCTATGGACAGATGA
Organism: Orcinus orca; assembly: GCF_937001465.1. Lineage (NCBI taxonomy): Eukaryota > Metazoa > Chordata > Mammalia > Artiodactyla > Delphinidae > Orcinus > Orcinus orca. The sequence continues at coordinate 74,165,599 of NC_064565.1, forward strand.
ATGGGTAAAGAAGATGTGACACACATATACAATGAATATTACTCAGCCATAAAAAGAAATGCAATTGAGTTATTTGTAGTGAGGTAGATGGACTTAGAGTCTGTCATACAGAGTGAAGTAAGTCAGGAAGAGAAAAACAAATACCTTATGCTAATGCATATATATGGAATCTAAAAATACAGCACTGGTGAACTTAGTGGCAGGGAGGGAATAAAGACGCAGACGTAGAGAATGGACTTGAGGACACAGGGGCAAGGGGAAACAGGGACGAAGTGAGAGAGTAGCACTGACATATATACACTACCAAATGTAAAATGGATGGCTAGTGAGAAGCTACTGCATAGCACAGGGAGATCAACTCGATGCTTTGTGACAACCTAGAGGGGTAGGATAGGGAGGGTGGGGGGGAGGCTCAAGAGGCAGGGGATGTGGGGATATATGTATATATATAGCTGATTCACTTTGTTGTACAGCAGAAACTAATACAGCATTGTAAAGCAATTATACTCCAATAAAGATGTGAAAAATATATATATAGTGTTCAAGAAATGAACAGAGTTCTATTGAAATACATTTCGCTCTCTCTTCCTGAATACTACGTTCTCTCTTTCTTATCTTTATCCATGTCAATATCTGTTACTTTTGTCTATATCCTCTATGCCTATTCCTTACGCCTTCCACAGAATTATGGACAATAGTCCCTTCGGGCTCTTATTCTCCTATGCTGTTCTCTTTCCTTTTTTCTCACCCTGACTTCTAGCATCTGTGTTTTGTTTAATAATGTAAAAATTTCAAACTGTGTACTATTATGCAATTTATATCCACATACTTTAATCAGAAAAATAATGGTAGCATCTCATTTAATGTAGAAAGCAATGAAAAAATAACATACATTTGCTGATTTAAGTCATGTGTTATGAAAATAACTGGGCATAAAAATATTCTACTATTCTTTTAGAGAATTCAATGGAACATATGCTTCAAAAATAAACAGCTAACTATAATCCTGATGGAAACACATCTATGAAAAGTAACATGGTTACAGACACAGGACTGTCTGCTAAAGACAAAAGCAGAATAAGCTATTGCAACAGGTGTAAGAATGAAACATGATGAATCAACACATCAGCTGTTATTCCACCCATCCTACTGTATTCCCTTCCCAAGCATTCATTACTGTTTTAAAAGTTTTGACTAAGTGGAAATTACTACCAGCCCATTGAATAAAAAGTAATAATGCCATTTTATCTGCTTATAAATTTAGAATATTTTATAATCCTAATATGCAAAAATCATAAATTATAAAAATCACTATAAATGTTGCAATTTAAATGCCCATTATATAAAAATTTCTAAATGCAAAGTGCTTCTCCAAATGGCAAGTCTGATTTAAAATGTGAACCTAGAAACTAGAAAGTCATCCTACTTTATTTTCTGCAAATACTTCCATTTATTTTAAATACAAATAGAACAAGAATAGTGAATTTCAGATGAATTACATCTGAATCTCATCTATCTTAGAGAAAAACTAGGTAAGGAGAAGAGAAGAAACTTGTTTTTACTCCAATACCCATAAAGTTCACATAGATGGTCGTAGGTACAACAGGACATTTTCACATCATGATACCACCTAGGGTCATGGCAGGAAGCCCTGTGAATCAACCCAGTGGCAGCAGGATTCCTGGAAGCCATTCCTCTACTAGATTAGCCAGCAATCACTTAACTGCTCACTGAAGTGACCTAAACATCTCTCACTAAACACAAATTAACCGTATCCCCTCTCAACTTCCCCTTAGCAAGATCTCAAAAGTGCTGTAGACACTCCAATACCACCCTGCTCAAGGGAATATGGGACAGAGGAAGTCTGAGTGGAAAGAAACTGATTGTGGTTGAAAGCTCTTCATTTATAAAAATTGTACAAAAATATGTGACCATATAAAAAATTGCTAGAGCCCCTCCCAAGACCTTGGAATTGGCCAGGACCAGTGAGGAGCCCTAGAGCTTAAACAAGGACAGATCATATTACCCTGTTAGAAAAATAGGCTCCTAATCTTTGGTTAGGCCAGAAAAATGGAAAAAGCTTTCTGCAAATAATGTGGATTTTCACTTCCTTTCTTACTGAGCAGCTTGATGGGCTATATTCCTATGTGATATTTTATCCTAACTGCACCATCCCAAAGTTGTTGTGGACAGACTCTTCCAAGGATTGTGTTAATTGCTGTTATATTTTTCATTTGTTAGGTGCTTTTACTTATTTCCTGAACCTCTCTGATTTAGGACTCTGAATCACATACCCCTCTCTAGAGCCAGATCTCTTATAATAAAATTTTGCCTTGTATTTGTTCTGTAAGCTTCTGGATGGCCCAAAAAAAGAATCTTAATTTCTTTGTATTTTCCTCAAAACAGAATCATGGTATCATGTAGAAATTATAAGTGAAGAATCTTTTAAAAGCATTTTTTGAGAGTTTATTATATTCTAGGCACTGTGTTAATTGCTTAACAGGATACATCTCAATCCTTACAACACCCTATGAGGTATTTATTCTTATTACTGCATAGTCATAGATGAGAAAACAAAGGCATAGAGAGGCTCAAAACAAAACAAAACAGAACTTGCCCTGAGAAACACAACCAGCAATGGTAGAGCTAGGTTTCAATGCTGGTTCTTTCCAAGAATACAAAGCTAGGACTTCTCAGGATACAGCTTAAACAATGTGTTATACATGTTCCTAGTATGTGCAAGTAGCAAGGGAAGGAAATGCTTCTGCCTCTGAAATTTTCATAAAGTCTGCACTAAGGTACATGAAAATTTCCATGAGATATAATAATAAATTTCATGTGTTGATTTTTTGAACTGGCTGTCTTGTGTAGCCAAGCACAAACCAGAAATTTGACACTTGCTCCATGATTTATACATGCCAGGCTAAGCACTCTTTATGTATTAACTCATTTAATTTCTTGTTAAAAAAAATTAAAAGTATCTGTAATTACATTCTCTGTTTTGCAAATAAGGGACTTGAGGCCCAGAGTGATGAGTTTAATTGCATAAGGTCACATAGCAAATAAGAGGTAGAAGAATTCAAACCCAGGCAATCAGCTTCTAAAATTTACCCTCTTAATTATGGCAAACTTTTGAAAATAACAGTGATACACTTGAGAATGGCTTGAATAGTGTTCTAACATAACCACATACTAAATTGCAGCTAGAAAATGTAGTAAAATAATAGAATATTTCTCTAAAAAAAGGATCTGAAAAGAAAGGTTAGGAAGCTTTGAATTTTGGCTGAGAAATGTGCCCCCTTCATCTTTTTATATATAATCAAATATCAGCTATAGTTACAGTCTTAAAGACTGTAATTGCAATCTGGTCTCTAATGCTCTATGAGAGAAAGCATGTTAATTTAGATTAATTTATTTCCCCATTGAAACAATGTAATAAAAGCACTGAATTTGACTTCTGTTTTCCTGCAACCACACTTAAAAATGTCCAATTCGTGAACTTGGATTAAGTGCTGATCATTATGATAAAACAACAGTTTAAGCAATACTTTCTTTTTCCAAATTAAAGTCTTTTCTTTATGGGGATATTAGTCTTATTACCATCACAGGTGTGTGGTTTTTCCTGTTTGCCATCCCCACTCACTAGATCCATCCTCTGCCCTTCTCTGCTCTGCGCCCCAGCAGGCTCTGAGGCAGGTCTGAGGACTGCATCATCACAAGGCTTTTTTACCCTTGGCATTTGCTGCATTTGGCCAATGGGAGGATCCAAGAGATCAGAGCATGGGAAAAGAGAGAAGTTTGAGTATTTCTTTCTCCTTTTTCCCTGTCAGGCTGTGGTTTTGACAGTAGCTGTGTTCCTCTACCCAAGGCCAGACCTCTTGTTGGGCTACCCCTCCTAGCACTCACCCAACCCTCTCTTAAAGTCTATCCATGATAACAGCTTCCCACTGTTGGTGCCTGGTGCCTCACCATCCCTTATGAATTAGTTCCTTTCCTCTTCCTGCCAACACTTCAAATATAACACCTTCCTTTAACCCTCTTCAATCAAACACTGTGAGTATGCCATCTATGTCTACTGAGATCCTGAAGGATACCATAGGCCAGATGTTTCAGGAAATAAAGTTGAACTATGAACAATGATGAAAAAAGGAGCATTTTAATTACGTACCAATAAAGCAGCACAAATTGGGCCATGGATAATGTAGAGGAGATGGGTATCAGAACTGATCCAGCAGCTAAGGGAAAAAGCAGGGAAATTATGTTGAAGATTTTCATTGTAATTATTTCCAATTGAAATCAAAAAGAGAGATTATCTTACTTGTCATTGTAATATAAGCTTCTGGCAACAGCATGTATACAAGCAGGAATCAGTGGAAATCCTGTAAATGTCAAACAAAAAGAAAATAAATAGGCATCTTTCTCTGTAGATGGAATTCCTAAAATATGTCATGAAATATGAAACTCAGAGATACTCTAGGAGCAAAAATAGCTGGTCACTGTGTGCTTCTGATGTAAATATTATCTGTCTACTCATACAGTAAATGTGATGAAGTATTAGGTATCTGTCTTCAGGCTTGTGTGTGTGTGTGTGTACAGTTTCTTCTAATCTGAGCCATTTTGAATCAGTGGACTTCAGACCTAAGTTCATAAATGTGCTGCCTGGGCTCAAAAGCTTAGAAGAAATTCAGCATCCACATATCTTCCATAAGATGGAACTGACCAATCAGATGTGGGAAGAAGTTGAGACTGACTATGTGAAGAAGAAGAGAAGGGAGAGAGAGATGGCTTATATATCAGAAAGTTTGCATGTTCTTAGCATTCTAAATCAGATCTTTCAAATGTAAAATGAAGGTATATTTTATAAAGGTAACCTGAGTGTACTAATAGCCTCAACACATACATACATATAATTGAGCAAAAATTGGACTCACTTGGAAAATATATATATGACACTTTTATTATCAATAATATCAAACAACCAATAGGAACAATATTTATTTCAGTAAAAAAATATATAGTGTGTGTGTACATACCTCTCTATATCTACATCTATTATCTGACTGGATAAATAGGTAGATGGATAGATAGATAAGTATCATTTCAGTTATGTTTCTGGAAACTAGTCCTTTTGAATTCATGTACAATGAATTCATTTTCAGCATTTTATGTTTTGTATCATTCTGGTTATTTTTTAAAAATATGCTAGAAGTGTATTATTTTTTGCTTTGTGAATAATATCACGTCAGGAGATTGTGTGGAAAAAGCAGATTTTTTTGGCTGTCTTAATATATTCAGTTACTGTTGCCTCTACTCTTAAAATAAAATAACAATTTTTTTAAACAATCATTTTTTAACTTCAAAGCTGGTTAAGCCCAATGCCCTCATTTGGCACATGAGGAAAAAGGAGATTCAGAATAGATCCCTAATTTATGATTCTAATTCTATTGTTTTAGTCACTACATATTTGGCCAAAATATACACTGGAATATTAAATAGAAAAAAATTGTATTATTAATTGACCTGTGGTTACCGAAAACAGTGAGTCAGTGGTACTTTAAATATTTTAATTTACAACAATGAGCAAAGGTTAATCACTTGATATTGTTTAAAAAATGATTAATAATAAGAATATTTTTATTACAAAGGAACTCTGCATCCTCCAAAAGTTTTCTTAAAAGATGAGTCAGTAGATATGCATGATGGCACTTACCCCAGCCAAGAAAATAATACCACATCAAGTGCTGCTTCTCTGCAAACACAGCCACCACAATAAGTGTGTGTAGGTAAATGCCTTCACAAAGCATCCAAAAGTAGTTACAGCCCATCAGGTAAAGATGAATGAATTGGAACACTTTACAGCTAACCTATGAGGAAAGAAAGATATATATATTAGATATAGATATATAGATATATGTATGTATATGTGTGTGTGTGTGTGTGTGTGTGTGTGTATGTGTATATATATATATATATGTTTTGGCTGTGCCATGTGGCTTGGGGGATCTTAGGTCCCCGACCAGGGATTGAACCTGGGCCCTGGCAGTGGAAGCACGGAGTCCTAACCACTGGACCACCAGGGAATTCCCAGAAAGCAATCCATATTTAGTTGTTTATAAATGTACGTGTAAAGCAATATTCTAGTTTAGCTTAGTTATACAGAAACACAGAATTTTCTCTCCTCTACACAAAATCTTTCCTACTAATGATTCAGATTTATAAAAGCCAGTCTTCATCCCCATCTAATGGTGCCTCTAAAGTATTTAGCCACTGACTTCAGAGATTTAAAATGATACACCTCCCAGGAAATGTGTGAATGCCGAATTTACTACATTTAGTGGATGTGTATTTTCTTAATATTGTTTTAGTTATTGTGTAATTACAAGTATCAAAGTTTTGCACATGAATGAATTTACATCTATTTTAACCATGTCATCATGAACTCCTTGATTGTTGCATTCTGCTGGAAAAATCTTAATAATTTTAAAAGCAGTTCATGAAAAGTGCCAAATACTTAGGAAGTCTTGCATATCGTGTGCTACCAGTGCAGATACTTATTAAATAATAATCTAATGAGCCCATTCTTTGTTTTATTTAAATACGGGGTTTGAGGGTTTCATGTAGGTAAAAAGAAAAACAAGTTATGGTTTTCCTTCCTCTTTTCCTGAGGTCTCACTTTCTCAAAGAGACAGGAAGAGAGAGGTTTAAATATTGGGTAAAGAAAATACAAAGGAGTAAAAGAGATATTTACCCCTTAACAAGTGGAATAAATTTAAAGCTCTCCAATTAACTCCCATCAGCTCCAGTTTCCAGACTGGAACTCAAATATTTAGTGGCAATTATCACTGTTTTTGAAATAAATATCTTTTTCACTAAAAGGAAAACTGGAAATTAAATGCACTAGAAAATAAATATTGTATTATCATAGAATAGTAGTAATAACATTGGCATATAAATTAGCTTAAAAATATTTTAATATGTATTGTTTTATGTAATCCCTGAGATAATTCCATGAGGCATGATTTATCACTAGCCACATACTTTATAGATAAAAAACTGAGTACTGGAGAAGTTAAATGATTTGCTAATTCATACAACATCAATCAAAGCTACATCCTGAACAAAATTTTGTTTTCTCGACCATACATAATGCCTTCTGACTGAGGATATTTATAAAACTACTCTTTTATTAAATACATCTGCAGAATGTATGATATTAAATTTTAAATATTGTACATTGATGTCAAACATTATATTAAAAAGTTCTCTCAAAAATAAAGCTGAGTTATTTAACTATGTTATATAGAAATGATAGGCTTCAGCTTCAAAATTTTATCTGTATAGTTTTTAGATACATATATCTAATTGGGCTTCCAACTCCTGATTTCATTAAAAATTTAATCTATAAATTATTATGATAAAAAGAACTTAAAGCATGCTTTAGAAAAATATTTTTATGATGGCATTGGCAATATAAACAGACAATAAATTTTCCAAGAATACATTAAAAGTAACTACTACATTTTGCAATTTATGTGATAAACAGTATCACATGTATATAAATGTAAGATTTAGAGTCTCTTTCTCTGAAGCTTCATGACAAAACTCCGACTTTCCTTGCTCTAGAGAAATGCACTCTAAAATGGCAGGATATTTGCCAATTTTTTATATTGCTAATTATACCCCAGTGTTTCCTCACCCAGTGACTTTAGAGTGGAACATATACAAGATTAAGCATCCAGATGCATATGTGCAAACAACGCAGGGAATTTTAGAATTTTGGAAATTACCCTAAAAGCACACATAAAACACATATGAGAGTATAGTTTATTGAACAATTAAGTGAAAATTCCTTCCCTTCCCCGATTTCAGTAACCAGAACTTAATCTTTTATAATCTTAACCTTAATCTTTTATATAAAAACTATTTTATATATCATATATACACACCCTTCCCAAATCTACATCCAAAACTGTATTATAAATACTACAAATATAAAAGCAGGCAATTAAAAAATCTCAAATATATGCTTGCTATTTATGGAGATATTTTAATTTAAATATAGCTTACATATGCATATAACTTGCATAAAATATATAAAATTGTATTGTAAATGTCAGGTTATATTTTTAAAATATAGCTTTTGTATTGTGATAGTCTCTGTGCTTTTTTGTGTATCTTTTTATATTTATCCTAAAACCTGTGCTTCCAAAGGGATTGTAAGGGAACAATTTACAAATATTTGCTGAGACAGTTAGGATTTGGTAGAGCACTTGAAAAATTTTATGTTGATAAAGTTCAATATTATATAGGCATAATTCATTTTCCCTGGTTTTATTAACTCTTTAAAGTCAGCCTGATACCAAACATATAATTTAAATTAAATTTTCCATTTTCACGTGCTGCCTTTCTCTAACTGCACAGTTAGTTGCTTTGCTTGATTTTTTTAAAATTCGATTGAGGAAATGTTATGTCCCACCAGCAGTAAGACTCTAACCATAAATGAGGTGAAGACATTTAACATATATAGGTAACTGAAACAAAGAAATTACCCTTCCTTTTGTTATTCAATGTTTATAACTTGGGGAATATTGAGATATATTTACCTTTCTAAATTGGAATATAGCTACATATACATACTCTTTATATGGCAGACATAAAATATACATATATTAGTACTTAATTACACACATATACATGTATCTACCCCTGCCCCCCACCTCTCCTATTTCTTCCCCACTAACCCCTTGAACCTAAACTTCATTTTACTTACAGGATTTGTGGCCACTAAGGGCTGGTTGTTGGCCACTGCAGTGAGATGAATGATTATTACAATAGAGTTACAAACGAAAGAGAAGAACAAATTTTTGTGCAAGGTAATTCTTTGGCAACTTAGGCTCCTGAAAGGCAAGAGAAACCAAAGTGTGCTGACATCATAAAATGTTTCCACATTTTGTATTAATAATCATTCAAATAAGATACATTCACAATTCATAGCAGCTGCTCCAAATTTGGAAGAATTATTTTTTCTCCCCAAGATTCACTCATGATAAAATTTTAATTGGGGAAAATCTATAATTCCTTAAAGCATAGAGACACATGAGTTGCTTCAGTACAGGTAAACATATATAAGGAAAGGAAATTTGTCTGTACAAGGCCTCTACATAAATTTCTTCCCTTAATCTCTCATCATGATTAATATTCTAATTCATTCTGAAGATGTAGAAACTGAAATTCAGTGAAAATAGATAATTGATCAAAAAATCTGCAGCTAATTAATTTGAAAACTTTGGATTTGTCATCAGATTCTCACATAGATAATGGTCTTTTCATTATACCACATAGGCTGTTCTATTTATATAGCCTGTTTATGGTTATTTATGGTTGTTCTGTTTATATAGCTCCTATGTGGTAGTGGTGATTATGTAGACCAATCATGAGAAAAATAACATTGTATTTAGAAGAAATGAGTTGATAAAAATATAGATTTAGCAACCAATGAGGTTTGCTCAGCTTCACTGAATTTCTTTCCAATTGGCCCAGGCATGCATAAGATATAAAAATATTACCTCCTTTTACTGAAGGTCCTCATGTGTAAAACAAAATTTTAAAACTGCCTAAATGGAGTTCATATAGAAATAGATTTCAGGAGCAGATGTCATTCGTGACAAGTAATGCTGGTCTTCAGATTGAATCCACATCTGCTCTACAAGATTGTATATGACTGCCTTACCCATGATCAAAGACCAATTCAAGTACTACCTCTTCTATGAAGCATTATTCAATGGCTTATTATGGGTAAAGTTTTAAAATAATATAAAGGAATCCATTTGAAACTGAACACTTAATATCAAAACAAAACATATGTAGGAAGACATGAGGAATCATTTCATTACAAAGAGTTAAAAGCTCATTTTGGGTTTTACACAGTTATACAATTAATATGATCAACCTAGATAATCTGCCTTATATAACTCAAATCAATGACTTCTACTTTGGAAACTTTGAGATTTTAACCTAGTTTTATCACTATATCACCTTATTTTAAATAGAATATGTGCCCAGGATATTATAGTTAGGCTGGGATGCCAAGGTTTTCTATATTTAAAATGCAAAGTTTAGGCTATATTGTCTCTGAAATTTCTTGCAGCTAAAGGTCTGTGATCCTGTATATAGCTCTAGTATTTTAAAGGATCTGAAAGTGAATCCAATCCAAATCAAAATTTATGGAATTTCAATACATGCCTTTCACAGAAGTAGATGCTATCAGGGAAACGTCTTTGAAAGGCTTCATGAACAAGACGGCCCTCAGATCAATCATTGTGTGTGAGACAGTCATATACCAACAGTTGTGAAGTCCAGATGGAGTCCATCAAAATAGAAACAGCTGAGAGTTGCTAGTATTTTCATATTAGAGAGTCTTTAACTTGACTTGACTTTGCAGTGCATGACAGTAGTGAGAAGCAGGCAGGGATCAAGGAACAGTGTAAAAATGATACTCTATAGAGAAGAAGAATCTTTGAAAGTTTTTGAATTAAGGAGTATCATGAGTTCTGCTCTTTAACTGAAGTCAATATTGAGGCAAAGATGGCTCTATTTTTGATAAAATGCCACAGCAGTGACACGAGTGCTTGTGTTTACTGAGACTGAAGAGAATTAATGAATATGAGGAAAGGTCTAATAAAAAATACTCTTTTCAAATCATTTATACATATTATGTGTAGTTTATTTCTCGTAATTTATCACTCTTCTGTGTTGAAAATTATGAACACATAAAATTTGTCAACATGGTCTTATTTTAAAATGCCTGTCTTGGGCTTACCCTGTGCCTATGGAGTGTCAACTATTGTTTAGGGAAAAACTGCTTATCCATGCAATTATAAAACACCCATGCCCTTTTTTAGTAACAGAATTTAGATAACTCAGCTACCATCATGGGAAAAAAAATAAAATGTTTTCCTTAACTGGGTTGTTTTGCCCTTTTCTACTGAACACACTTATATCCAGGTCCATTGGTTAAGACATATATACATAAACAAAATTTCATATTTTTCAAATTATGACCAAAAGACTAGGAGGGTTTGCTTACAGAGCAAGTCAGAAATATTTGTAAAGAGTAAATTGGAATGCAGGAAAACAAACATTGAAGAAGGCTTTCAAAAATAGCAATTCATTATAGAAGTAAGAGCTGAAAGATATGAACTGAGGAACCTAAAACAAACAGCATTTATATAATAACTGTTGATATTTATAGTATTCACATGTGAAAAGATTGAAAATACGTAAAATAAAATGCCAACTAGTTAGTTGAAAAACCAGTTTAATTTTCCTTATGTTCATTTAAACTTCCTTCTCTTCTCTATGATAGTCTGTATTTCTGTTCCTCTGAGAATCCCCTCTTTTCTAATGACTCTGCTCCCACCTCAATCTTGCTTGAAAGTTAAAGACTTAAAAATGAGCTGCTGGATGTAGAGAATGGACTTGAGGACACGGGGAGGGGGAAGGGTAAGCTGGGTAAAGTGAGAGAGTAGCATTGACATATATACACTACCAAATGTAAAATAGATAGCATATATGTACACGTATAGCTGATTCACTTTGTTATATAGCAGAAACTAACACACCATTGTAAAGCAATTATACTCCAATAAAGATGTTAAAAAAAAAAATGAGCTGCTGGTGTCTATTCTCTTCTAAAGATGTAATTATTGTGACTACAGTCACCAAAAAAATGGTTTCTTATTCTCTTACTATGTGATAAAAGAATATACCATATTTCCCTCTTTTAGACCCAAACAATGCCATATTATGGGCAAAATTTTGAAATGATAGAGTGAAATTCTATGGTAAATGAATTTTTGAATACCAAAACCAAACAAATACTTAAGAGGACACATGAAATCATTTCAATAGACACATGAAGCTTATTTTGAGTGTTACACAAAATTATCCAAGTAGTATGGTCAACATATATAATCTACCATATATGACTCAAACCATATACTTCTGCATTAGGAACCCTGATATCCTGTTTAGCTGTCTATATCGTTGTAACATACTGAACCACTGCCAAATCATTTCAGTTTGTGTTGTGTAAAATAAGTCCTACTCTCTACAATACTAGACTATAGTTTTGGTTTCTTCGATTTTTTCCTCCAGGTTCTGTGTAACTTAAATGTAGACAGATGCCATCTAACATGTTTTTTCTCAATGTCTAGTGGTAAAAATGGTTCAGATTTTTCTAGTGATGAGTACTGTTTTCTTTTAAACATATTCATTAATACGTATAAGTACATTAAGCCAAATAAAATAAACTTGAAAATGAAAACCAAAATATGTACTTGGTAAACACACTGGTTTGCTTAAATGAAATACTAAAATATTTTGCTATTTTTTCAAATGTTAATCTGCAACCAATTTAACCTATCCTAAATTCTTTAATGTGACTATTTATTCAAAATATTTTAAAAATTGTTTTATAGGCTTATAGAATGTTTTACAAAAATCTCTGTCTGCTTTCTTTAAATGTTATCCTAGCATAACCATAGAATAGAAAATGTGGTTTGTGGGTCTGGATTGTTTCCGTTTCATATTCTCTACATATAATTATTTTAGAACACTATTTCAATATGCAATTTTGACAAGCAGAGTAATAGAGGCAGTTGGCATAAGTGTGGCAGCAAAACAATTACATTCCATGTGTAATGTAACCATGCCTTTCAATTCTCTTTTTGTGCCACCTACTGAAAGTGTGACTTTGGACAAGTTATTTAAAAACTCTAATCCTCAGTTTCAATTTCCTTTTCTGTAATATAGGGATAACAATAGTACTTCATAGGATTGGCTGGAAGGTTCAATGAGTTAAATCATGTCTAGTGCTAAGCGTAATATCTAACCTATAGTGAACATTCCAAGTTAACTATTATTTTTAACATAGTTTTCATGCGGTTAATTTTAATCAAATTCTCTAATGGTTTTCTCTCACAAACAATAAAATAGCATCAAGGTTCGTGTCAGTAATATAAAACTGCCCATGTTTTAAGTAACGCAATGATATATTGTCATCTTTTTGTTACAAAACACAAGAATTCAGCATCAGAAAGATAATTTCCATGTGATGAAGGGCAATAGATCAAGCAACCTAAATTATCTTCTCAAGGAGTTGTCTGTAAATTTCCACTTTCCTTATCATGCTGATGCCAGGTATTATGCTGCTCCATATTCAAAGTTCTGCCACAGTATAGACAAAATACTTGCCTTTGATTCCCATTTGGTTTTGACATGAGGTCGAAATTTCCAAATTACTTTCCTCAGTACTAATCCTGAGCAAAACTAGTCATGGAAGGAGGAAATACAAGCAATAAAAGAATAGCCCACTCTACAGTGTACTACTTCCTTATGCTAGTTTATCTAATTTAATTTCCAAATGCTCAGCTTTTTCCACAAGAAAACACAAATCATGTATCCGAAAGGAAAGCCTGTGCCAATAGGAACACTGCCAAAAACAACAGGCAGAAAGCAATAAATGTATTAAAAGAATAAGCAGTATGGCTATCTTTTGTCTACTGGCAATGGAACTTTGAGTTGATGGAATCACCTGGTTATATGACACAAAGTAGACATAACCTCTAGCATTAGCTCTCTTTTGGAGGCTGCTGGTGATCCATTCAGCCAGATTAGAAAGAGTCTAAGAGTGTTTCAACCAAGGTGCTCAGTCAAGTCCTGCTAGAGAGGAAATGGTTGCCCTTCCTCTATCATGCTCTCTCCTCCACTGCCCATGCCTTTCAAAGTTGCTCATTTAATATTACATATAAATACAGGCTGCATAAGGAAGAGACCTGCTCATTTTATGTGGCCAAATGGTTTGCTCTCATGTATGAATTGCCCCAGTGCAAGTGTGCTTCTTGGTCTCCTAATGGGCAGAAAACTAGAGAAGAAATAGTCTGGCTTTCTGAATGCCTGTGATTCTTATGCTCTTAAAAAAAAAAAATCCCAAAAAGCAAAACCGAAAAACAACCCTTTTAGAGATAAAATTCATAATAATAGCATACACCATGATATTGAGGCTTTACAATATCCCAGGTGCAGAGATAAGTACTCCACATTCATTATCTCATTTAACAACCCCTTGAAATATCATTATCCTTTAATAAAATTGAGGTAAGCTGCTCCAGGTCACAATCCTATTAAGTGATCTTTTGAATTTGAACGTTTAAGTTTTTAATAAAGTATCAATAATAAGGCTTTTGTCTCCTTTAATATTCATTTAGTCACTTATAACTATTTTTGATGCATAATAATATATTGTTCACTGTTTCTAGATACTGGGGAAACAGTTGTGAACAACACAGAGCAAGATCCTGATCTCATGTTACTCATGGGACAGTGGAGGGTAAATAGACACATATATTACATAAAGTAATTCTACATAGTGTTATATGCTTTTTAGAAGTTAAAATAGAATTAGGAGATAGGCAAAGACTGTGGCAAGAGTGAGGGGAATACTCCAGATAGAACTGAAACAGGAGAAGATAGGGAAGGAAAGCATTTCAAGCAGAGAGAGCATCCTGTGTCGAACTTTTTTTTTAAAAGTTAAAGCTTAAGGTTTTTGAGGGGCAAGAAGGACAGACAATGTGAATAAAGCATAAGGCAAAACTCTACACTGTTTTTTTTTCCATACTAAATGAGGAAAATTAAATTCAAAGAACATAACTTACTAAATGACTTTTTGATTCTGCAGCTCTTACTCTTACGTTACATCTTAATGTTCCATCAGCAAATGTTAGCAATGTAATATCCAGTCATTCTTGGGTTTTGTTTTTCCTAACTACTAAAAAGATGCTACAGTTGGGAGGGTTTACTTTGCTTTGCTTTCTCCTCATATATAGTCATATCAGTGGGTATGGTCTAGGAAAATAAACTATGTCTGCAAGAGTAGGAAACCAGATTGCAAAACATATTATGATTTGGGGAAGAAAGATGTTATATTATTTGTGTTATCTATTTCAAATTACAAAATTTTAATCCATTCTAATAACTGTATAGTTTTTACACCAAGCAGCGGATCATTAGCATTATTAAAATAATTTGTCATTTTGTTCCCATGAAAATTCAGTTATGCTTAAATAGTATTTACATTTAAATATATGTTATAAATACACTTATAAAGAAGTTGCATATTTATTAGAAAAATCAACATAAATATGTAATCTTTAACATTTAGTTATAGTTTAAATAATAAATTTACTATTTAAAATAAGTCCAAATTCTTTAATTCAGTTATATTTCCATACTTGGGACTCTTCTCCATAAACCAGTAATAGCAATTACATTATAGAGGAACTTTATTATATTATTATAGAGGAACATTATAGAGGAACTGGATTTTGTTAGAGTAAACCCATTACTTCTTGCACCAGTTTGTCCTGATTTAAATCTGATACTCTAATGTGGAAATGCAATGCTTTTATTATATAATTACAGTGGACATATTTAAAAAGCTTTCCAGCCAAGACTCGCATTCCTGAATAGGTATGCTTTCAGCTCTCATCACGTTCATTTGAGAGGGAAGGATGTTTCAGCACATTGATTAAATTCACTAATTTGGAAGTAGACTCAGTGAGTATGCTCTAATAAAACATTATATGAAAAACTATAACTAACAATATCCAGTGTTAAGCTGAACAAAGTCTAGAATACATACAATAGAATAGAATGTATCTCAGAACTGTAGTGCACAACAGACTTACAATGAATGCACTCTTACAAGAGTGGAGAAAGCAAGGGTGGTCCTGGGTAGGCACTCAGAGGTATGTTATTCAAGGATCGCTACGTGACTATTTCTGAACTCAGCCATTGTCAGACTTCTGACAGTGCAGATTTGCCAGGTTTTAAACAACTTATTTAAGTGATAGCTCTGATTTGCAAATACAGGGACATCAGAACATGATTTGTAGATAAGACTGTCTATTCTCTGTTTCAATGTAGGATTTCTTTAAATAGTTGGCTTTATTTGAAACCAATTTAAAGACTGAATCATGAACAGTTTTCAGGAGAATAGTTATAGCTTAAAGAAGAAAGCCATACTTGTTCTAATTCAAGAGATATATGAAGAAACTGGAAATGAGAGAAAGGTTCACAATATTGATTGAATATTTTCAAATATGATTTTAAAAAAAGAAAGGTGAGAATTTGTGTCACTTGTCCTGAAAAGCAGAAATATAAGCATTAAAGGATCATTTTATTAAGTTGAGAAATAGATGTTTTGCTGAATTTTATTCAGGACTACCGAGAAATATCATCTTCTATATAGTTGTAAATATGCAACTTGGCTTTAAAATTATTTAGAATCACTGTCTGAAATGTCAGCAAAATTAAGATGGTTTAAAAAAAAAGAACTACCTTCTTCCCCATGCAAGTTACGTGTGCTCTTTTATGTGCAAGAATATGGAGCCTTTTGTCTGGGTTGAAAGTAAGAGCAAGATTTGCTATGCTCTCAGATTTTAAACAGTAATTAAAATATAATTTATAATTAATTCTGGTAAAGCTTATTTATTTTTTTTATCTAAAGGGTTCTGCTTTGTTTTTCCAAGGATCATTATGAGTAAGAGTCATTGCCTCTTAGGGCTTGGCAAATCCCAAATTTCTGTCTCTCTCTCTTCCCCTCCCTTTCTGTTCCCTTTCTTTTTATTTCCCACTCTCTTTCCTTAATTGGCTCTAATATAAAACTGAAGTATATCTGGTAAATAGTGTTTCGTGTTCTCTGCTTCTAATTTAAAGCACGGATGAGTAGTAGACTTTTCTTTTCTCTCTCTAAATAAAAAATAACAAACAGTACCCTAAATCAACTTTTTGTATGGTCTTGGTTTTTATTAGGATGGATCAGTGACCCTCACTCAATTAACAAATGAAAAAAATAGTTGCCTCTACCCTAGACTAAGCAAGAATGACTGCAGTATGAGGAACTGGGTTCAGAAGCAGAAAGGAGATATTGATAGATTTTTGTACACACAATGATTTTATGTGAAACATCAGCTCTCCTAGGAATTGTTTCCAGGTTAGTTGGAAGAAAGCTAAGATTTCTATTGCTCCTGACTATATGAACGTGCTTCATTAACCATTCAGTTAAGCATTTTCTGAGATGGCCTTGGTCTTCTTTGGATCTAGCTGCAGGGTATGCTATGTTATTTTACACAGTTGCTTCTACTGGTTAGAATTGTAAAGAGTCTTACTCTAATGTCTTTCTTTGTTGATGGAGACAGCCAAGGCCAGACAAACTCAAGGGACTTGTCCAAGGTCACAGATAAGTCATGGGAAAGTCTGTCCTAGAAATAAGTTTCCAAGTCAGTTCATGTCTTCATTCCTTAAAAATGTATTAAGTGCCTACTATGCACAAGGTTATGTGCTAAGCCCTGGAATGTGTAAAGGAACCAAGCAGTGATGATTCCTGCTCTCATGGAGCTGAATTTATGCTGTTCTTTCCATTATTTCCTGTTTTAGTGGATAGTTGTTTTGGGTTGATAGTGGCTTTTCCTATTTTAGTAGATAGTTCTGGGAGTATATATTAAAAGTGCCTTAAAATCAAAGACTACAAATTCAAGTACTGAATAAGCTATGTGGTATCTTGTGGGCATTAAAAAAGTTTTATTATCTTTGACTAATTTACTTAACCTCAATTTTTTCCTGATATAATTATACTACTACTTTGTTTTATAAAATTTTTCATTCATTGTATACTTATTTTTCTTATAATGTGAACGTTATAACAATTTCTTTAAAAATGTGGTACACATAAAACTAGAAACTGTGTTCTTTAATTATGTTTTAAAAGAGCCCACTGTTAATTATGTTTTAAAAGCGCCCACTGTTAAAATATGCCAGTCAGGGCTAAATATTTATATAAAATCTTTTAATGGACTAGTAAGAAAGAGCAAGAGTGACAACTATGCCAATAATAGTGTTTTCCAAACGAGACTCTCCACTTAACAATGCATATATATCATCTCAGCTATGATATAGATACTAATAGAATCTGTGTTTTAAAGATGTGAAATTGAGGATTAGAGAAATGAAAGAAGCTGCTCGATACTATGCAGCAAGTAGCTGACGAAGGTGGAATCTAAGAGAAGATGTGCCTGTTTAGAGAACATACTCTTAACTACTCACCTGTAGTGAAGGCTGTCTAACACATAAAAAAGTATTTAGAATGGTATACCCGGGCCTAACTTGACCCAGGTTTCTCATAAAGCCTGAGAATGTATAATAAAAAAGAAAAATTAATTTGAAGCTTTGCTTCTTTCTGGTCAAATTCTCCATTTTTAAAAGATAACTAAAGTCAAATAAAATTACTAAGCCAAACAGAAAGTACATAGATGGGGAGGAACCCTAGATAACTTAGTTAACTACTTAGAATATAAGTAAAATTAGGTGTTGAACTAGATAATCTCTTCAGTTTTCATGGCTTACAATTTCTATCTGTTAAAATTCTACCCTCTTTATTCAACACTCATTTCAGTGAGATTATCACCTCAAGAATCTTACAATTCTATGAGTCAAAATGAGTCTTTCTTTCCTCTGTCTTCCCATAGCTCTTTGTAGCTCCACAGCAATTTTGGGGGCTTTTGTTGTTGTTGTTGTTTACTTTGTATTACTATTTTTTTTTTTTTTTTGCGGTACGCGGGCCTCTCACTGTTGTGGCCCCTCCCGTTGTGGAGCACAGGCTCCGGACGCGCAGGCTCAGCGGCCATGGCTCACGGGCCCAGCCGCTCCGCGGCATGTGGGATCTTCCCGGACCGGGGCACGAACCCGTGTCCCCTGCATTGGCAGGTGGACTCTCAACCACTGCGCCACCAGGGAAGCCCTGTATTACTATTTATATAGGGATAATGTTAGATGACTAAGTAAGTGTAGTCTATGTGCCTACATGATTGATATTGTCTAAAGACAAAATTAGTACCTTTTACTGTATATTGAAAGTTTGCTACATGCCAGGTACTGTGTGTGTCTTCTCTGCCCAGTATTTTAAACGTTAGGACTCATTATAAAGAAACAGGCTAACTGAAAAACAGAAATCAGGATAAGTCCATACTATTAGTAAGTGGTGATGGCAAGATTTGCATATATCCCATGTTTTTAATTACTGTATTACACTATCCATTAAAATTAACTTGTGCCTGAAATCAAGTATATATCTATCATGCTAACTCACCATTAAAGCTTTTTTATAGTTCACTATAGAAAATGAATAGTTAATTGTAGTTTCAGAATAAACTCTAAAAATAAACAATGCAACTAGTTAAAAACCTTAATTTTTCTTTTATGTAGAGGCCAAGAACCAATTTCCATATATTGGCAAGATATTTATTTGTTTTAATGAGGTTTTGCCTATGTAGCATGTCACAAATCTTTTTTCTAAAGCATTGAAATTTTTAGTAATTAACATATATATATATACATTATATATATATATTGCATATAGTATTTTTGATTTAAAAAAAAGAAAACCTGTTTTTCTGAAAAAAATAAGGTCTATCAATATGTTGAACATGAAGATGATGTTTGGGGCAACATGAAATTTTTAGCGTCTCTTTTTAAAATGAGAAATGGGTCTACAGATTATATCTTTAAAGCTAAAGTACTTAGCATGTATATACACAATTTCAGTTTTTTAAAAAGTGTTTTTCTACAGAGAAAATAAATTAATTCTCAAGTTTAAAATTTTAACCCTTCAGTTTAAAATTACTTGTATTGGTTGAATAGCATTTGCTTTTTAAAATATAATATATGTAAATGCAGATATAAAAATATTGAACCAGATTTTCTTTCAATTCCTAATCAATAATAAATGTAGTTTACCTGTGTAGATTGCTTTCAGCCTGCAAAATACTTTCACAAATGCTAACTTTGCTGATATTGAAATTATATATTTTGTTTTAAAAAATTAACTCTTTCATTCTAATCTTCTTTCCTAAATTATAGACTTGGGCTTGAAAGTAGCATTACAGATCATTAGGTGCAGCTATGAACCCAGTATAGAAATCACCTATTTCAAAATTCCTGCTAGGTTGACACCTAATATCTGAAAATCTTGAGTGACAGAAAGATCAGTTGGTCAACAGATGGTTCAGTCTATTTTGTTTGCCTGTTAGCGTTTTTTATTGTTTTTAACTGAGCCAACTATTTTTTCTCTCTGTGTTATTATACAAACTCTATTCCCATTTTAGTCTTTCAGATTATTGAAGTCATCTGCTGTTCCCTGTTTATTTTGTTGTTTGGCTTAACATTTTTGGTACCTTCACTCCCTGATCAGCAGATATTATTTTCTTTAATTTCTTCATTGTCCTGATAAGTCAGTTCTATGACATACTCTTTTCCTCTTACAAAGTCAGTCCATAGTAGACAGAGTAAATGACTGGTCTAATTAGAGCTTTGAAACTGGATACTTTGCATTTATGTATAGTCTGGCTTGCAATATTGTTTTCCCTTGGCAGTCCCACTATTGCCTCATTAGTACACAGCAAGCATTTGCTCAGTTAAATCATGGCTTTTTCATAAAGAAACTGTTAATTTTACATTTGGTTTTATGGAGTTAGTTTAGAACTTTATTTATATCCTTAAATTTCAAACTTGATTGGAGCCATAGGACTTGGAATTCTAGAACACCCTTTGTCGTCTTTTTAAATACTGATTTTGGCATGCAATATAATTGCTATATTTAACTTTGTGTCCTTCAGAAATTTAATGTGTCTAAATATTTTGGCTTATTACATGCAAAATAAAAAGAGATCATTTAATCTGAAGGGTCTCAGCTGTATTAGTATTAAATCTGAAGAGATGGTGGGCTCCTAAATGGTAATTAAAAATTTATTCCACATTCAACACAAACTAGTTGCAGTTTCAGAAATACTACAATAAAAAAATCACAGAGATTTCACTGAGGAAATGATGCTAAGGTTTAGATCTGAAAGATGACTACATTTAACTAGACTAGAGGAGCAGGGAAGAGACTATACAGAATATTCAATTATAGGATACATTAATGACTTTGATTTTATATAAAGTATAATAGGAAGTCTAAAATTTTTAAAGCAAGGGATGACAAAATCAGATCTATATTTAATATAAATCTTTGAAAATATTCTGGCTGCGATTTTAGCATTGAATGAAGATGGTGAAAGTGGACTTACTGAGGCTAGATAAGACTAGGTTGGTGGTGGTGGCAGGAGAGATGAAACAAAATGGATAGATTGGAGGGCTGTTAGGAGGTTTTATCCACAGAGTATGAGGAGAGAATGATAGGAAAACTGAGACGGTATCAAAGATTGCTCCTAAGTCTATGGCTTATGCAACTAGATTGCTGGTGGTGTTATTTGTAAAGATGGGTCGCTCTGGAAGAAAAACTGCTTTGGGTTAGGAGAAGGTAGATGGTATGAATTTGTTTTGAACATGTTGATTTTGAAATACTTCTGAGATGATATATCTCCAGAGCCATAAAAAGATAAATACCCTTTCACCAAGAAATCACAAGTCTGGGAATGTAGCCTAAAAAAATAGTGTAAAATATGGGGAAAGTTATGGCTGAAAATGTCCATTGCAGTGTATTTTATTAATAGGAAAAGCTGGAAGCAACGTTAATTTTCAAAAATAGAAGAATGATTTAGTAAACTTTTGTCAACTTACTAAATGCAATATTAGTTAGCCAATTAAATAGCCAATTAGCCAATTAAATGGTTGTTTTAAAAACTTCTTAGTGACAGGGAAAGAATTATATAATGCTAAGTTGTAAAAATAGTTAAAATAATTTGTACATTACAAATAAAACTGAGTAAATACAAATGAGTATGAAATAAAACTGGAAAAATAAATGAAATTGCCCAATAGTGTATTAGAATTATAGGTGTATATATTTCTTTATTTAAAAATTTATTTTAAAAAATTAAATTGTTCTCAATTTTTAAAAATATTGCAGATTTAAGTGCAGTTCTCAAGACTAGTTTGTTTTTAATTAATGGTTGCATTCTTCTTCCTGAGGTTAGAAATATTAAAACATAACCTTTTCTCCAAGAAGCTTTTTAAGATAGTCTTAAATAACTCTTATGATTTCTATTGTATGCCTTTAGGGTAGAGGCTGATCTACTTTATACTTAGTCATGGTCATAAAAGTCTCCATGTTAGAAAAAGAATCTTCTTAGCTGATATTAGTTACATTTAAATTAATCTTCTCTGTGTTTGTATGTGTGGTAATATGTAATTTTAATGAACTCAGAATCTGAGTTCTAGAGTACTGCATAGATTTTAGGGAATTACTTGTATCATTTAGTTCTAAGAAGTTTTTCGTACTCCAAAATATTCATTTCAAAAATCTTACATAACCTAAGAGTATATTCAAGAGTAAAGACATGAAGTTTTATTAAACTGTATATAAGCAACTGATATTATGTAACTAATTATAAAGGCAGTGACTGAGAATTGACAGTTTGTTTTGAGCAAGAACATTTTGGCAATTTGTTACAAAATATAGTATAGTAAATTTTATTCTTTAAGAAATGTTTTCCATATTTTAGGATAAAGAGTCTCTTCAACTTATTTTGATGCATGTTTTAACACAATTTAGTAAAAAAAAAAAAAAAGTCACATTTTAAAAGGTACTCAAATGTTGAATTAGCTTTATTCAGAGTGGAATATTTTTAGTCGGTTTCTAATGGTGCCTCGATAATGTTATAAATCAAAAGTGCCATTTAAATTCCCCAAAATAATAGTTAGGGAGTATGGGACCTACATGTACAGATTGCTATATTTAAAATGGATAACCAACAAGGACCTACTGTATAGCACAGGGAACTATGCTCAATGTTATGTGGCAGCCTGAATGGGAGGGGAGTTTGGGGGAGAATGGATACACATGTATATGCATGGCTGAGTTGCTTTGCTGTGCATCTGAAACTATCACAACATTGTTAATTGGCTGTATCCAATATAAAACAAAAAGTTTTTTAAAAATTCCCCAAAGTAACTCGTATTGAAGATTCTTAAGAAAGTGCAAGTTTCCAAAAACAGCAATAATGATGCAATCTCTAGATCCCGTGATTTTGATCCCATGAAAAATAATCATTGGTTGGTTCGTATATTATTTCATGTACTTTGAATATTTGTTGAACTGTGGGCTAAAAGCTGGTGCTCCAGTTACAAATGAGCCTAACATCTAGGTGTCTAATAATTTCTGGATTTGGATTATTTTGATGTGCAGCTACTACTTTAGTTGGTTCTGAAGCTGCTAATGTTCCAAGATAATTGTTGAAGAAGGAGAAGGAGGAGGGGCAGGGGGAGAGGGAGGAGGAGGGAAGAGGGAAGAAGAAGAGGAGGAAGGAGAGGAAGAGAGAGACAATGGCAGTGACACTGGTGATGAAGATACAATAAAATATAGCTACTCTCTCTTTACACTGAATTCTTTAATTACTGGTGATGATCAAAATCATGAAGACCATGTTAATGCATAAGATAATTATGCAGTTTTAGAATTTAGTTTCCTGTCAATTAAAAAAAATCACAGTTGATAGGTTGAATCAAGAAATTGGAGGAAGGCAGATAAATTGGGAATTTGGGATTAACAGATAACACTACTATATATATGAAATAGACAAACAGCAAGGTCCTACTGTATAGCACAGGGAACTATATTAATATTTCATAATAACCTATAATGGACAAGAATCTGAAAAAGAATATATATATGTGTGTGTGTATATATATATATATACACACATAACTGAATCACTTTGCTTTATATCTAAAACATAGTAAATCAACTATATTTCAATTAAAAAGAAAGAAATTGGAGCTGACTCTCCCTCCACCCTAAAAAAGAATAAACTTCAAGTAAATTTCAAAATATAATTTTAAAACTATTTTTAAAATGACCCCCCCAAACCAGAAAAATTAACCTAACCATAATATATTGAAATTATTATTTTTAATAATATATATGAAATGTCATTGCTATTTTTTGCACAAAATACCAGTTCTTATAATGTACCATGTATACTGATACTAAAATTGACCAAGAAGTTGAAAATTTAATTAGGAAGGCCTATAATATTTGGCAGTTTCCAAAGCAAATAAGGGTAGGTTTACATATTCGTTTTGGCTCCCTTTTTACTGCATGACTTCATTCTTATATGCATACTCATTTTGTAAAGTTAGCCTTCAGATATTTTATCAATCTCCTGATTCTCTACATTTTATAAAGTCAAGATAAAGTCAACATATTTCTAATTATTTTAAACATTCAATTTATTTTAAACATTATAAATCATCTATATTTCATAAATTTTATCAGCACGTGGATAAACATGCACATGATACTGCATTCACCAAAGATAATCAGTAAGTTAAAAAAAAATTTTACATGTACTTACTTGAAATAAAAGAATATACCAAGTGAGATAAGCAGTGATGCAATAGATAATCCATGTCCAATTATAGTCAGATAAAACAAATTCAGTGCAGTCTGTAATTTGTATGGATAAAAAAAAATTAAGCCTCATATCAATACTATAATTCTACATGTGTGTAAGCTCAAAATCAATAAAATAACTTATATTTTTAAAAACATGTGATCTGATAGCCTTACCATTTAGTTTGCAAGCCAATGAGTATTAGAATACATCTGGAATGAAGAATATCTATGAAAATTTATCAAGTGATATCAAAATTTATAAATTGCTCTTTTTATTTAAGAAATTAGGAGTCACATATTAAACATATGAAGAAATAAATTTCTTGATCTACGTTGTATAATATATGAAAACCAACATTTATCATTTTGGAGGACATTGACAATTTTCACTCTATCAGTTTGTGCACCTTAAATCGAAGATTTTTGTTTGTTTCTTTAGACTTAAATGCCAGATAAGGCTTTCTTTCCTAACTGGGTTTTTTTTTTTTTCGTTTGACAAATTTGAGCCTCCAAAACAAGTCTCAGAACAGTAATTTACAGGCACCTCTGATCTGTACAAATAAATTTTTTATCTTGGTTTTGACTTTTTCTCTGATTTTTGTCTTTATTCTATTGTAACTTACCATTTTATTGTGTATTTTTATAATTCTCTTCAAACCCTTCTCTGAGTAAGCAAAGAATACATGATTTATAATTATGATAGCTGGCAGTTATCAAATGCTTACTATAGGCTTGTTAGTTTTCTAAATATTTTCCTTGTATTAAGTCAATTCTTATGAAAACCTTGTGGAAGGGTTTAGTATCCTCACTTTACACAGGAGGGGACTGAGGCAGAGAGAGGTTACAGCTTGCCCAAGGTCACAGCTGGTAAGGAGCAGAAGCAGGAAGTCAGAAATCAGAACTCAGCTTTAATCACTGTGACAAACTGCCTCAATATACACACACGTGCAAATATATGCAGGCACTTTGTATCGAAGCTTTATTGTTGAGACAAACTGTGACTAACCTTGACTTTAATGTATGATGTTAAAAGTGGGAATGCCAGTGAGGGTGACCTAATAGCCAGTCAGGGAACTGTGTAAACCCCGCTGGGCTTATTTTGTTTATTTGAGCACAATTCCTGACCGTAATTATAGGAATCCCACCACAGATGAAAATTTTCTTTTTTCTTACATTTTTAAAGTATGTTTAATTTGGAAAATTCTGAACTCCAATACTGAGACACTGAATTACCTAGCAGGATTGCTTCCTTGGTGTAATGACCAAATCAATAATTATTTCTACGAAGATATTTTTGTTCATTGTTCTTATGATGAAAAGGCTTTACAATGGAATGAACACTAGCTAAATTTTCTCCAATATTGTATCGGCAACTAAATTTAAAATAGTGTAAATTAAATCTGAATTTATAATTATTACTTACCTTCACTTTCTCATGTGTGTTAACATTACATTGGGTATAATTTGTCCATGTTCTGTTGCTTGCTGGATGTCTAAACCAGTTTCCATCTTGATCACAGATTTTTGTAACTTTTTCTTTAAAATTAAAAAGGAAAAAAGGAAACAGTAATTTAGTTAACCTAGGGTTTATTAAATAGATGTCAAGGATATTTGTATATAAATTTCTGCTTTTACCTGAAGGATCAAAGTCCTGAAAGTAATCTGGGCAGTGCTGCATTGATTCTGTTCCGGCAGCAACATCATTCCAGCACAGCCATCCATCCCAGGTTCTGTTGCAATAAATGCCTTAAGGGGAGAGTAGAAATTAGGGCTTACTAACTCTCTCTAGTTATATAGAAAGACATAAATAATGGTAGACTCACACTGACATGGAATAAAGACTGTCTACTGAAAATGAAGGCATCATATAAAATCTTTATAACAATTACTTGGATTATTCACAAAGTAATTATTAGAATAACTAATTGTTAAATTAAATTTAGAAATATCTAAAAAAATATGAGGTTTAGCTTTAATTCTAATTCTCAAAGGTAGCTATTTATTTAATAAATCACATGGTCTTTGCTGGTTTTCTTAACCATAAAGTAGTGGTTAATTAGTGTCCCTATGCTTGAAATTCAAAAACTATGGGAAATTGAAAATATGTTTTATTTTAGAAACTGTATTCTTAGGGCAAGTTATAGTATTTTCTGAAGTGAACGGATGAACATTCCAATATTTCCTATTTCACCACATTAACCCTGACACATACTTATTTAGGTCCTTCCACCAAATTCTAGCTCTTACTTTCCTTCCTTTTCTTTTCAAATGAAGTAGAGTGTTTAATCTCTCATTCTTTTCTTACCAACATTAAGAGAAAGAACCTCTTACATGAAAAAATGTAAAGTTTTTTAAAGACATAGAGAAATAAAATGACCAAAATGTTCCAGAGTTATAAGTCTGTAATCAAAGAGAGTAATTTTCCGCCTTGTTAGGTAAGCACACATAGATAGAAACTTGAATGTTGCATGAGATGTTTATTATTATTAACAGATTTGTACAGCAATCTCAGAATCAATCTAGGCTTCACGGAAATAGAAAAAGTTCTATTGGCCTGAAAATCTAAATAATTCTAGTTAAAAAAAAAAAGCCTCAGATAGTCTGTTTTCCCTCCTGAGATTTTCAAACTCATATAAATAGCTTGCATCCACATATTACTAAATAAAGTGCATTTTGTGGCCTATCAGAGAAAAATTTCCTGATACCATTTTAGAAAGCCTCACAAACAAGTCCTTATACTGCTCCAAAAGATTCCACAACACTGGCTGCATGATAGATTGCCAGGTCTAGAATTTTTCCAACTGTGTTGTATGGCATTTGAGTGAGACATGAGTAGGTATTCCATTAAAAAATTATGTAATCAAATAGATTTGGAGAACACAAAGTTAAAATAAACATTTCTTTATAACAAGATTTTCTAGAGTATTTAAAATTACAAAGTGTATTATGACTCTCCAAGAGGAAGATTTATTATGCAGTGATCTTGAACTTATTTTATCACAAAATTATTTTATTATAAAACCCTCATAAATATATTCCTATTGTTAAACAATTAGATTTGAAGCTAGCTTTCACACATATCTAGATGATTTGGAAGGTGTTAATTCAATAATTTTAAACTAATAACACTTAGTTTTTTTGGTTTTTTTTTGCGGTACGCGGACCTCTCACTGTTGTGGCCTCTCCCGTTGTGGAGCACAGGCTCCGGACGCGCAGGCCCAGCGGCCATGGCTCACAGGCCTAGCCGCTCCGTGGCATGTGGGATCTTCCTGGACCGGGGCACAAACCCGTGTCCCCCTGCATTGGCAGGCGGACTCTCAACCACTGCGCCACCAGAGAAGCCCAACACTTAGATTTTAATGGAATAAAGTGAGAAGCCAGATCAGTTAACAAAGAATTTGTATACAAATTTTAATTACTTGATAATTCGATCCCTATTGAGCTAATATCAGATAGTTTGTCATTGTCTGGCATATTTTAAAGACATGTTTTAACTGAATATATATTGTAATAAAAATATTTGGGCAGATATATCTAACTACTTCTCCGAAGATGAACAAATTGTATTGTTCAGTTAGATTAAGGTTTCAAGAGTTGACCAATGTGGAAAAATTGCTTTTTTTCTCTTTCTCACAAGCAAGTTCATTTTGACAGTTACAAATACTAATAATAACCTACTTTTAACATTTCATGTATATAACAAACATTGTATTTTATACTATCAAATATTTTCCCCCAAAGTTAAATTCTTTGTTTCCACTGATGGTTTAAAGATTTAAAAATATCTAAAGTCTTCACATTTTGCTTTGTTTCACTATGAGTGTTGCATTTTACATTTTGAACATAACTCTGCCTTTAGGGTTGCCAGGTAAAATACAGGACTTGTTTTTGCTTTTGCTAAATTTGGCAACTCTACTTGTCCTTCTCAGAATTGAAGCATATATATGGCACTTAGTAGGCCCTCAATAAATGTTTCAAAAATACCTTAAAAATATCTTAATGGAAACAGAAGCTCTTGGATTTCATTAGCTTTGCTACCAAATGTATCACACAAAGTATGTTATGTGCAAAAAAAAAATTATTTGTCATTTTATTAAGCTATTATCAAGGAGCTTTTAAAAAAAAGACATACAAATCACATAAACTGAAGATCAACTGTCACTGATTTAATCCAAGACACATACTTATTTGATATTTTAAATATCTTTATACCATAAAAAATGTTACTAAAAATATCCCTGTCACACATATTTTTATTAGAATTTTTAAAAAGAGGCAAGATAATTGCATCGTAAAATGTTCTTCATAAGTAAATAATTAAAACTGCACATATACCAGAAAAACTAGCAATTAACTCATTTTTAAGAATGGACCTAAGGGACCCGTAATAATGTAATGAGGTAGTTTTCTTTCAAAAATATTTTAAATGCATTTAAAATTAGTCATGTTTACCTTCTGTTTGTTGAACAGGGTCTTGCATAATTTTTTGGTAACATTCATATTGAGCCGTCATGATTTTATTTCTAGTAACACCCAACTGAATTAAGTCACCAGGGTTCTCTTCTGATTCTGCTATGACAAGAATCTAAGGGATTAAAGAAAAATAAAACTTCAGAATTGTGAGAATGTCTGTGAGAAGCAGTCTGTCACATTGGAAAACAGTAAGTGCAGTGATGTACTGCAGGGTCATCAGGCTCTGGGGGGAAATTCCTGATTTGTAGTGTTTGCCAATTTCCATGGTGTAAATATCCCTACTATGTCCAATTTCAAACCACCACCAAGAGTTGCCAATGGCCCCAGTGAGCAACATAGTCCACAGTTCCCTCTCAGAAGACTGTGGGAGCCAGCTCCAGGCCATGTATCTGGAATGCAGACAGCTGTATTCAAAATTCACCTCTATTTTTTTGACCTGGGAGTCAAAATATTTAACTGGGAGTTTAAAATATTTAATATTTAATAGACAAGATATTTAACCACCCCCTCTACCACTACCAAAACTTCTGCTTTCTTATTGTAAAATGGGATAAAATAGTATCAAGATAACAGAGGGGAAGTGTCTGGCACATGGTAAATGCTTAAAATTGTTGCCATTTTTATAATTACATTTTGATAATCAAAATAATGACAAGTTCATTTATGATGTTGGTAAACAGAATTTTTATTGTATGCACATCAATAAAGGTTTTAGGCAAGGTATATATTTATATTCTTCCACTTTAGTAGCTTTATTTTAAGCTTCACTTATACTTTAATTTCTACATGACTTTTTTTTCCTGTTTTGTAGCATGAAGCCTGTATAAACCTTTCTTCAACCTTATTTCTTCTTTGCTTTTGCATAATTCCTATTAATTATTTTCCATAAACAGTTATCTTTCTATTCTTATTTTGTTTCCTTATTTTTGATTTTCTATTCTCTAGCAGGAAGTTGAATTTAATTTAAATTTAAAATAAATAGTAAAAGTCCCTCAGTATGTGGCATCTCTCAAGTTTCACCATCACCTCACCACCATTTAATATTAACTTTTTTATTCTTTGATTGGCTTTAATCTCTTAATAAAGATTTATGCAGCTGTTGTGCTGCACAAGTAATAAATGGAAATTTATAACATCAAGAAAAAATTCTTTCCTCCTGTTCTCAGTTTATAGAATTGCATAAAATCAATATCATTTTTATTCTTACTTAAAAACTCAAGTTTGCACATTGTCTGAATGAATTCAAGAGAAACGGTCACAATTCCTTAAATTACAATAATCAGATTGGTAATCTGTTACAGAACTACCTACAGGGAACCAACTTTGGCCTGTGCAGCTCATTGGCATGCTCAATGGAGGGTGGGAGCTGAAGAAACAGGAATCCTGTTTCTTGAATTTCAGTCTGTTTACTTAAGATAACATCTAAGAAGTGCAGAATTTGGACTGCTCCTAGACTTGAGAATGTTTTTAAATACAAAGGATGACAGGAGAGTAGTTGTGCTTTTTTCCCATTTAGGTTTTCTATATTTTTCTTGAGTTTCTTTGTTTGAATCTTTGTGGGGTTTACTTGGAAACACCACAAGAAAATTATTTGCTGGCACAGAATTGGGTGAGATTATGTCTCTGAGTTTCTCAACATATAATAAGAGTATAGTCACTGTTTTAATGTGAAACAGGGAAAAATAGGAACAAAAATTTCTGTAAATAAAAATAAAATTAAATGTCTATGACCTATGACACCTCGAGTACATCAATTGCTTTTTAGTCATCCTTAGTCTACCCTCCACCTCCACCTCCAGCCCCATGTCCCCTGCATATACATGCAGAGGCATGCAGGAGTGCACATACTCACATACACATCTGCCTCAAACTTAGCATCCATGCCTGTCAGAAAATGGGCACTTAATAATTATTTGAGTGAATGGGTAAGGAAATTAATTTAAAACATAGTGCATGATTCCGAAGTGCTTTTCAATCAATACAGGTCAATCAGTTGGCAGAATAGGAGAAAAATCAACAGGTTGGAATTGCTTTTTTAATAGATCTAACTCAGAATCAGCAGGTCTGATTGAAAATATTTCATCTATTATGTACGACTGTACTATAGAGCCATTCCATTTTTCTTTCGAACTCTGGTAATGGCTTTTCTCTGGCGTCCGCACATTTGTGTTCATCATCCCTCCACCCACACTGCACTATCATACTGTTGTGCCTGCTACAGGACTAAAAGCCTAAAAAGGTACACTGAAGGGAAACAAATGATTGCTGTGTTGATTAGATATAAAAATGTACTTAATTTATGCATCCAATAACTACATGTATTTTTGTGTTATTAGCCTTTATCAATTATGGGTATGTTGGAAGTTAAAACAGAAATAATCATAGATAGGGAGATACATTAGAGAAATTTATGCTTACCATAAGAAAAGGCAAGAGAAACAGAAAATACAGGACACTCTTTTTCTCCATCATTAAAGCCAAGATGAAATATGTTATATAATATAAATCAAACTGCAATAGAAAATAAAAGAAATATAATTTAGCAATATTTATGAAATAAACATAGATGGCTCTCAATGGAAAAAATGTTAAAACTACACAATAATTTTGCTTTAAGGTTTGGATTAATAGTCTTACATATTACAAATGTTAAGAGCATCATGGCTTAAAGTACTAAAGAGCTTAATTAAATACATTTTAATTTAACTTAATTAGCCTTACAAGCAGGAAAGCCTCTTACAGATATATTTTTAAGTAATTAGAAAACATCTCACTTTCTTTACCTTTACCAAAGTTGGGATAAAAAGTACAAAGTAAAGAGTTTCACGAGAACATAAAAGCATAAATTTTGATAGCATATTTTACTCTAAAGCTTACCTTTATTTCCGATAAGTATTAATATTATTTTTAATTTTATGACTCTTCAACAGTTTAAGGGAAAAATTTGTATTTGGACCAATTTCTTGAGAGTTAACATCCATAAGTCATAAAAATGGCCTTATGATTTAATAGAAATTATTCTTCACTTCAGCATTCAATTTTTTAATCAAAAATAAAAGATTCCCTAAGTCATCTATATTATTAAAATAAGTTTACAGGAGATGGGAAATACCAAATAAAAGTACTTCTGTTGAGTATCTCTAATGATAGATACAGTTCTCTGCTAACTTCTTAATTCTAAGAGACAAACATTGCAGGAGTAACATGTATAATGCTTACTCCCTCTAAGTTCCATGATCAACATACTCTGGCAGTATTTTTATGAAATATAAATGACCATGGTTTAGTCATAAAATATAGTATTTATTTAACTGAATGAGTAAAAAATATTTTTCAAAGGAGATAAAAATCTAATCAATAGATATTTGCCAGTGGACTATGAACTTAGATTTGATTTTGTTAGGAAACATGTCATGATTTTTATTATAGGGCAAATGTTAGAATAAGAATTATAAAAAACTTTTCTTCATTTTACTTAGCATTTGCATTATCACATGCAATGAGAGCATGCCATTAACTAGCACACAGAATCTATGCCATTGCTTGCCCTCATCAATGACTTACCTGGAAGAAACTTTTCTTTTTATTGTAGCAATCTTCCAAATAATGTTTTCTCTTCAATCAGCTACACTGGGCTTTTATTATTAGCTGATCTTTAAAAAATACAACCCAAAAAAAAAAAAAGGAAGAATTCCATTAATTTTAGATGTAAAAAATCATGTTGTAATAGAGAGAAAACAATGAATCAAAGTTTTTGCAATTAAAAAATTAATGAGTTGATATTTTAGTTTTTATTGCATGGAACAATGAGAAAAATCTAATTTTCCAATACTTACATTCACAATTGTCTCCCGACTCAAATCACATTTTTCTCTTGGATTATACTCAAAACTGTCTTGAAAAATTTCTTAAATCCAGGGTCATGACCTGAAATGTTGATATAATAATTTAATATTATTTCAATGAGCCAAAATCATTTCCATAATAAATTTAAAATTTCAAAGAAAATGCCACTAGAAAAATGATATTTTTATTAAGCTATTCCAATTTTTAAAAATCTGTTTTGCTTACAATATATTTGAGTTTTGTCACAAATATTTGTTGTTTTCCATTATATGGAAAAACTTAATGTCAATTTTCATTTATCCAGGATGGTCAAAACACTAGCAATTAACTGAATCTTTTACTTAAGTAAATTTCAAAGAACTAGAGTATGATAAAAGGACTTTTAAATTAAACTGTATTTTAAACTTCCTTTGAATAATTTTATCTAATATTTATTGGAATGTGTTAATCTTAGTTACTTATATCTATTTCCCTAGCTTGTGTGGTGTCTCATAGGCAGAAACCATATCTGATTGATCTTTGTATCCTTTGTCTCTGGCAGTTAATTTACATTTGCTGTATAAATCAATGAATAAATAAATAAACAAATGAAACAATAAAGTACTTTAGGATTTTAAGCTTACAATCAGGAATACTAATCATAACTATTAGTGAACTGTCATTTCTTCTATTAGAAGACTTTAAGTAGTGTTTGAATCTATACTGACACTGAAAATTGGGGAAAAAAGTTCTTATATCAGCATGTTTACTTTCCTACAGAATAAAGTCCTTTATTCAGTTTTTGAGTCCTGTGGTCGTTTGGATATTGAATAAGCAGTAGTTTACTGTACTGTCTTTGGAAATCATAAAGCTTAAGCCAAATTTAAAACATTAGTCGTCCACATTTTTCTGTATTAAATACATATAAAACACACAGATTTACAAACAGGAATGTAAAGAAATATTGATATTGTTTTATTTGGAAATCAGATAGGTTTTTATGAAGCAACGCTTTGATGATTTACATGAGTCAAGACTAAATTACCTTCCATGTGTACGTGGGCTCAAAAATTGAAGGTAAAAGTGCCTTAAAAAACATGTTTGAAGTTTTCCTATATCCAACATATTTGAAAAACAGTTCATGTAACAATAGCAGTTATTTTTGTTGCTTATCTAATGGGTTTCAAAATCAGAATTCCAAAAAGTGTCTTAGTGAAATATCTCTTAGCATGCAATAGATCATCCTGGCACCAATAATTAAGAGGACTTTATTCAACTCACAAAATATTGATCAGTGCAAGTAATTCCACTTTTACAGCTTTCTCTCTTTACCCTATTCCCTAGCGATTTGGAAAATGGGCTACTAGGGACAAGATTGTATTCTGCACTGTGTAAACTTGTAGCACTCCTAACCAAGGGGGCAGGTTCATGATCTCTGATTTTATCAAGGATGCAGCAGCAAGTTTGGGTGGCAGTCTTTCAAAAACCTGGTGGACACCTGTACTCTTCATTAGATCTAGCAATGTCCATTTCATGTGGTGATCCAATTCGCTTGAGGCATCTACTCTACAAAGGACTCATTAAATTTCCCTACCAGCAGACACATATGGCAAGTGGTAGTTATGGAAGAATCACCTCTTTCACCAAGAGCTCCCTAGGCCAATAATGGAGGGATCATGACTGGGCATATAGATAATGCCATTGCAGATACATATGAAGGTCAGTTTAGATTGAGCCTCATATTGGTAGGTGTAATGGCATGATTATTACCAGGAGAAGTATGTTTACTTGTACTCCTAGGTTTAGCTTATTGGTTCTTTGTATACAGCCTCTCATATGTTCATTCAGCAAGTGGTTCTCTCTTCTATGTTTAGCTTATTCCAAATTTATCTTTGCTGAAGTTCACTTGATATCAGTTGACCTAAGCTGTTAAGTAAATCATTGTAAATTTCTCAGTTCTAGTTAAACCATTTACTGACAACTGAGTTGCATGTTGCCTGGTGAAATACATAGTAGCTCCCATTCAATTTGGAGGAGAGATCAAGTACATAATTAAAGGAGGTCAAGTTAAATGACTAAATCTGGTAGTGGATTTTTCCAAGTGAGCTTAGGTTTGTTTCATGGGAAAAGCACTTCTTCAAAACTGAGAAAGCTCTAATTTAAACTCTTAAGTGAATCTGTAATCACAGTGGTACTAATAGTAGTTACTGGAATTTTCTGTTTCTGCTAGCCTCATGGATCCTATAAATACCATTTCATTATCACACCTCAAAATTAAAGTGGAAGATTTGGTTCTACTACTAGAAACAAAATAACTTTCTTTACTGTACACATAGAATAAAAAATAGCTTATAAATAATCTACAAGCTTCTTGACCAAAGAATCACCAAAATAAAATTAAAATGATTGATTTCATCACAGAAAGAACTTTGACTTGAGACCTCAACTAACTTTTGAAATATAGCTTCCTAGTCACTCAAGGCTTTATGTAGCATCATTCTGGGTTCATTTCTTAAAATTTCAGTAGATCTGCAGCTCAAGACAGTTCTACATTTTTTTAAACAGTTCTACATTTCCAAGTCCACAAAGTTTAACCAATCTTCTTGGCTTACTTCAGTGTAAAAACATGTTTTATTCTACATAAACATAATAGATTAGTGTGACTTAATCAATACTAATTTACCAGAACATAAAAGCATAAATCCAGTGCCTTTCAAACCCGCTTCTTATTTTCTCAGATTTTTATTATACATATACACATTTTCCATTAATTTATTTTTCTTAATAATAATTCTTATTTTTAGTTGAGTCACCTAACCCTAATATTAAAAGTGTATGTTCACTCCAAGATTAAGAAAAAAAACCCAACTTTTGTTTTCCACTCCTTCATTTCCAAAATATCTTGGATTTTCAGAGGCCCTAAGCCATATTCTCTCCTCCTTTTATTTATCCAGTCACTATAAAGTTGGCTAACAGAAGCATTTCCCACACATATCTAATTTGCCGTTAAGTATCCTGAACCTTTGTGTGAGCAAAGTGAGGCTGTTTCCTATCTAGTTACATGTCTTCCTTTATGGCATATTAAACAAGCTACATTTCTCCTGAATCAAAACAAGGGAAAAGCACTTTTCAATCCCAATATTCTACATGTCTATGACAAATGCAAACTTCTTTCTGTCATTTTATACTATGTGGAACAGATTGTGCCACTAAAACAAGTATCCAAGTACAAGAACTGGTTACCTGTTATTCTCTCCTCACTGCTTATTTTTTGGCAAAACGTAAGTCTTTGTGCTAGAATGATTCTTGCAAATTACTGTGTTTACTTCCACTAGAGTCTTTGAGAAAGAAATTCCAGTATAAGGTTTTAATTCCCCACCCCCATCCTGACCTGGAATGTTCCTAACACTTTCAATCCATGAAGGAGTAAGAAAATTAAAATATAAATAGACTTCTCTTTCCTGAAGATCTGTTACTGATGTAAGAAAATCAAACTGTAAGTCCTTTTTTATAATATGGCTTGGGGTTTTCATTATTTAATGAACAGTTACTAAATTACTGTTGTAACATAAAACAGAATTCCACAGAGTGTGGGTTAATGGATCACCTGTATCAGAATCACCACCAGAACTTGCTGAACACGTGAGAATGTCTAGGGCCCACAACAGAACCTCTGCATCAGAACCTTCAGAACTTTGGAATCTGCACGTTTTGCAAGCACCTGAGGAAATTCATGGCCTGTTAAATTTTGGGAAGCACATTATAAATACATCATCATCATTTGGCCATGTTGAAACCTGGACACACTTACATTCCTCTGTCCCTAGGTACTAGCCAGACTATTTTAAAAGTACTATTAAGTATAAATCAAGCAAAATATTCTGCAGTGTTCTCAGGCATAATTAATATCTGAGAACTTCCAGAGCAAGTTATTCAAATATCCTATTTTAAAACATTTCATGTACTGTTGTAATTATTCCTTTGTACCGTTTGTGCCTCTAGATTGTGAGCACAGGAAGAATAGGACATGCATCATATTAATCTCTGTGACTCCAAACCCTAGCAAAGTGGGGGCATAAAGAGGGTATATAAAGTATATTTTGAGTAGGTTACTTACAAAATGAATTTAATCAAGTTGAAGAAAGCTTGTGTTCTGGGATGTTCTCAACCCTCTCAAACATATTAAAATTTTCTGATACCTTAAAAAAGTCATTGCCTGGATTGTAGTCCAAGAAATTCAGATTCAATTCATCTTGACTGTGGCCCAGGTATAAGCATTTTATCAAGTTTCCTAGGTGATACAGGAATATACAGCTAAACTTGAGAACCAGTGGGATAGACAGAAGAATACTGTGGTAGGCAGAATAATGAGCCTCCGAAGATTTCCATACCTAATCCCCAGAATCTGCAATTTTAAGGTTATGGACTTTAAAATAGGAAGATTATCCTAGATTCTCATGAATTATCCTGGTAGGCCTAAACCCAGCCCTTCAAAGTAGAAGAGGAAGGTCAGAGTGATGCAGCAGAAGAAAGGAAGCAGAAGAGATATGGCAACATAAGGAGTTGATGCACCATTACTGGCTGTGCCATGCAGGAGCTCATGTACAAGGACCAGAAATAGGCCTCTAGGAGATAAAGGTGGCCCTCAAACTAACAGCCAGCAAGCAAATGGGGACTCAACTGTACATCCTCAAGGAACTGAATTTTGCCAACAACCTGAATGAGTCCAAAAGCAGATTCTCTCCAGGATCTTCAGAAGAAAACACAGCTCTGCCAACACCTTGACTTTGGCCTTGTGAGACTTGGAATAGAGAAACCAGCCAAGCCCATAGGACTTCTGACCTATAGAACTGTGAGGTAATAACGGTGTGTTGTTTTAAGCCACTAAATTTGTGGCAATTTTTTACAGCTGTGAGAAAACACTAGGTACAAATACTTACCTGATCAAAAATTAATTTTCCCATCAAAACTAAGTGGAAATTTTCTGCTTCCCAACTGGTCAGTCATTCCTCCTAACTCTAGAATACAGATCTTTTTCAATTTATGATAGGGTTATCTCCTGATAAATCATAAATTGAAAATATCATAAGTCAAAAATGCATTTAATATACCTAACCTACTGAACACCATAGCTTAGCCTAACCTACTTTAAACATACTCAGATCACTTACATTAGCCTACAGTTGGGCAAAATCACCTAACACAAATACTATTTTATAATAAAGTGTTGAATATTTCATGTAACATATTGAATACTATACTGAAAGTGAAAAACAGAAGGTTTTATGAGTACAGAATGGTTGTAAGTGTATCAGTTTTTTACCTTCATGATCTTGTGGCTGACTGGGAGCTGCAGCTGCTGCCACTGCCCAGCATCACAAGAGAATGTCATACCACATATTGCTTGCCTGGGAAAAGATCAAAATTCAAAGTAGGGTTTCTACTGAATGTGTATTGCTTTCACATTATCATAAAGTCAAACCATTGTAAGTTGGGGACTGTCTGTGTATTCATTATACTGCAAGGCAATCACGTTAGCTAGCAGAATTTCTTTCTAGCTGCTCCTAAATTGCTGTGTGATTTTGAGAAAATCGATTCAACTTTTTTTCTGCATGGTTTACCCAACTAGAAAATGGGTACTCAACTTGATCTTTAGCTTCTTGTTTGCTACTGCATCCTTGTTAGAAGAGGTATGCTGGAGTCAGAGAGCCATATTTTCAAACTTAAGCTCTTGCAACACTTAAACTCACTAAATCTATTTCCTGACCTGAAAGTGGGTGTACAAGTAGTGGCTGAATCAATGTTGCCTAGAATTTTTATCATAACTCATCTTGTCAGTGTGTTAAATTGGATAATAGATATAAAGAATTTGTCTAATAATAAATACACAATAAGCATTAGCTCTTGCTATTATCATTATTACTATATTATTTCAATCAGTTGTCACAATGCTAATCTCAACTGAATGAACCAGCATACATATTTTAGTGATTTGGCCAAGGTCACATAGAAGCTTAGGGCTGACACAAAGCTAAGAACTCAGATTCTCTGACCCTAAATCTGGGCCCCTTTGTCCTACACCATCCTGACTCAGAGGACTGAGTCATTTATTTGGATAATTAAGGTTTAAAAAGTGCAGAATACATTTCTATTTTGCTTATTCAGTTGTTTTATTTAACCGGCCATTCATTCATTGCATTGCATTTTATTTTTATTCATAAGACACATTTATAATTTTTTTCTGGCACAATTTCTTCTTTTAATTCCTTTCCTTAGATATGTTGTGACATTTGATTTTTTTTTTTTTTTAACTTATATTAGTAAATGGCTTGACAACTCAGACTTGCCATTCTGCTAAGGTACCAAAATCAAAAGCACATGTATTGTCTCACTTGCAAGCACTTTAAAATGCAGTTTAGATTAAGAAGTACTTCTAGAAATTCAATTAGTCATCTTACCCTATTTCTTGAGCAACTACTTTCACTTAGTTGTGCACGGAGACAGCAGTGAACACAAGTTAAGATTTCTGCTCTCAATGAAAATATTTATCAAGTTAGATAGTGGTAATCTTACACTGATTTTAGAGGATTCGTTCAGTACTTTTAAACACAGTCCATAAGAGTCATTCATGAGGTTCTAAAAAAGGATGATTTCACAACATTTAAGAAAGGAATCTAGTGCTGGGCCTCAGTCAGTACACTTTCAATGAGCTTGAGCAGGTTACATACCTTCTTAGGTGTCTCATTTGTAAAACAAAAGAGTAGGATAAGATAAATTTAAATACTGAATAAAGGTTCAAAATTTATATAAAAAGAAAAAAATGGTTAGTATAGGAACAGTTTTGTTGTAAGTAACCCAAATCCCAAGTATCCTTGAAACCAAGTCTTTCCTGAAAATTTTTCTGGCTCAGGAAGACTTTCTCTAGGTCTCCTACTACCAATTACCCAAAAGGAGTTTGAGTTTGAATCTAAGACAGTGGAAAGTGGACCATTTGGCTAGATGCTCTTTCTTTTGTTACATGGGAATTCAGGGAAAAGGTATCTAGGCCAAAAAAAAAATCGCATCTTGATTTCACCTCTTCATATACTGCCTCTTTTTAAGAGCCATTCTTACTTTTGAAAGGCCATTTGTAAAAAAAAAAAAAAAGGGCTAGTTCTCTCTTCTGCACTGCAGAAAACTGAAATTAGAAAAGCAAACATACTTCCTCATAAGCCCCCTTGCCAGACTTCTCAGAATGGAATCTGATCAGTTCATCTAGGCCAAGCTAAACTTATTACCATCATCACTGGAATAGCCTTAATGCTCCTAATACTGGAAACCAACAATTTCTGAAATTTAGCTACATTGGTTTTTATCTGTTTTTCATTTAACAGAAAATGACTTAGGTAAAAATTTAAAAATCATACAGTGCCAAAAATTACAGGACATGTTAAGAAATGATGCAACAATATACCCAACAAGTTAATGAAAGAGTAAGAAAGATTATTACATTTAATTTATCAAAATCCTATGAGTGACTTAGTATAAAAACACATCTAATATTTAAAAAGGCAATAAAAACTCTCATAAAAACCTCCAGAAAGTATTTTATTTTTGAAATGACACCTTAGTTTAATAATAACCATTAAATTCCAAATGCTAAGAAAACATATATTGTAAATATTGTCCCATTGCTAATGATACAGTTTTCCTTTTTCCAAAGTTATTGAAATAAAGTAATATCCAACTGATATTTATAATTAGCATAATTGAGGGACAATGTGTGAGGTCAGTTACAAGTAGAAGCAGTAGTTGTACTGATTACTAATATGAGTAAGATTTCCTGATTTTAAAACCCAACTCAGCCTCACACTTGCAAGTTAAAAAACTTCATTAAGAATAGTTTTCTCATTTGCAAAATAGTTTTTAAACCAAAAAGCTATTGTGAAAATAAAATGAGATAATGTACCTAAACATTTTAGAACACAGTAAATGTTAGTTATTATTATTATATCACATTAAAATTTTTAATAATATAAGTAAGTTCATACATGTTTTATTTGTTACAATTTCAATAGCATTATAGGTGAAAATTAATCCTATATTTCAAGGTGATCATGATAAGCATCTTGACTTTTTATCTTCTGTAGAAATAATATGATTGTTTCTATTGTCATTTAAATCAGTTATGAAAATATTGAGTTAAGTGAATGATAACAAGTATATTCCAAATATAATGTCCATCTAGTTAATAAATAACTGCATATTTCCTAATGCTGAGCTTATATAAACTAAAACTCTAGCAAATTGTACACATTGTAATCAGTCACACTGTAAAGAATATAACATGCTAATCCAATTAAAAACAAGATATAAAACCTCTCAAATTTGACTTTAATTTTAGGTTGACTGTAACAGCCTTTACTAACATTGTATTGGAACCAAAAAGAAAAACATTGACTCTATGCTTACTTGCTTATCTAATGAACATTCCAGGGTGAATAGTTGAATAACCATTAAAGAGAGATAATAT
Organism: Orcinus orca; assembly: GCF_937001465.1. Taxonomy (NCBI): domain Eukaryota; kingdom Metazoa; phylum Chordata; class Mammalia; order Artiodactyla; family Delphinidae; genus Orcinus; species Orcinus orca. The sequence continues at coordinate 74,206,860 of NC_064565.1, forward strand.
TGTGATTAAATTTAGGACTTCATTTTACACTCTGAAGTACTTACTCATGGGAATAATTTTCCCATTGTGGGCATAATTAGCCATTTCCGGTGATTTTGGTCACCTTCTTTTTATTTGAAAGGGGCAAGTGGCCAAATATCAGCCTAATTAGTAAAAGGTAGGTGGGAACCTGAAAAAAATTGCTTTGTACTTGATGGAACAATCTCCCTCCAGGAGATCTACTATGGAAAGAATTGCTTGCCCAAGAGCATAGAAACAAAATACATCTTTCCAGCTCTTTGGACTACGAGCTTTATACCTATTTCCCTTCCACAAAGGAATCAAGTTCTATGCAAAAACATGTTTTCTTCCTCAGACAATAAAATCAGAAAGTATATAATTCTGCTGGAGTTTTAATTTGAATTAACATAATAGTCCATCATAAAAGTTATGGTATTTTTGTTATTTGTTTTCAATCTTTCTCAAAAAAAATTTTTTTAAACACCACCTACTAGCATATCTCAGCATTTCGGAACCACGGGAACTCTGTTGATACTGTTGGTCTGGCACACTTTCTTTTTTTCCCTGAAAAAATGAACCTCTCTTTCCACTGGAAAATCTATTCCCTCTGGTTCAAGTGAGGCTGCTCTACTGAGGTAGGAAGTGACTGAAAACTGGTCAGATTAGCACAATCCTCTGATTTAGGTTGATTTAGGCATGAAAATGTGATCCAATCTGTACTGTCAAAATTCTCCCTGGGACATTTCTTTTAATGTTATCAGGGAAAAACCATCAAGTTACATTTTATGCCTAAACAGGATTGATTTGGAGTTTTGTCTCTTGCAACCAACACGTCTCTAACTAACAATTTGAGAAATGCTAGTGTAGTGGAAAGATTACTAAGAAGGTTCCATTTTGCATTCTGCCTAGCTTTACCGAGCCTAAGATAGTTACACTGCCAGCCCCCAGTTTCCTGACGTGTAAAAGAAGATGACTTCAATCTCTCTTACACCTTGTAATCTAAATATCTCCAAATTATTTTCTTTTTTACCAAGGCAGGACATCATTATTCATTTCCAAAGCATATTCCAAGCCCAGCCAATATGAGTTCATAAACTAACTTTTTCCACCCAATATATCTATGATGTGATTGTTTTTTTCTAAATTTGATATAGTCTTAGCCATATATGCCCTTGGATAATCCACAGCTAATACATGCCTGCAATAAGATATTTATAGCTAATTCAAAAAGTAAATGCAACTCTTACATGAAAACAAGTGAATAAATTTTTGTGACCTTGGGTTAGGCAATATTTTTTGACATGATACCAAAAGCACAAGTGACCAAAAAAAAAAGATAAATTGGACTACAACAAAATTAGAAACTTTCGTGTTACACATGATACCATCAAGAAAATGATGAGGCAACTCACAGAATGGGAGAAAATATTTGCAAATTACGTATTTGGTAAAGGACTTGTATTCAGAATACACAAAGAACTATTACTACTATTAGATAATAAAAAGACAATCCAATTAAAAATGGGCAAAATATCTGAAAAGACATTTCTCCACAGAGATATATGAATCACCAATAAGCATATGAAAAAAATGTTCAACATCACTAGTCATAGGGAAATGCAATTCAAAACCACAATAAGTTATGAGTTCATACCCACCAGGATAGCTGTAGTGAAAAAGATAGACAATAACAAGTAGGAAAGGATGTGAAGAAATTGTAACTTTTATACATTGCTGGTGGGAATGTAAAATGGTACAGCTGCTTTGGAAAGTGGTTTAACAGTTTTTCAAAATATTAAACATAGAGTTACCATATCACCCAGCAATTCTACTCTAGATATTTACCTAAGAGAAATGAAAACATATATCCAAAAAACCACTTGTACTTGAATGTTCATGGCAGTATTATTTTTAATAGCCAAAAAGTGGAAACAACTCAATTGTCTATCAACTGATGAATGGACAAACAAAATGTGATATATCCCCCAAATGATATATTTTTTGTCAATAAAAAGAAAGGAATACTTATACATACTACAACATGGATAAACCTTGTCAACAGTAAGCTAAGTAAAAGAACCCAGCCACAAAAGACACATATTATGTGATTCCTTTTATATGAAATGTCCAGAACAGGTAAGCCTATAAAAACAGAGACCGTATTAGTGGTTGCTTTGGGCTGGGGGAGAGTGGTAAAAGGGAGTAATTGCTAATGGGTACGGAGATCCTTTTTAGGGTGATGAAATGTTCTAAAATTAGATTGTGGTGATAGTTGCACAACCCTGTGAATATGCTAAAGCCATTGAATTATACACTTTAAATCGATGGACTATATGTTATATGATTTATATCTTAAAAAGTAAACGCAAAATAAGGTGTGTATATCTAAGGGAAGATTTACACTAGATTTAGTAGAACATCTAGTCTCATTTCTCTCTTCTTTGTCAAGGGACAAATAATTTTCATGTTGTAAAACAAAATACATTGACCAAAACACCTGCCTAGTTTACATGGATGTATACTGAGTTGTCTCTTCAATTTGATGCATTATCTCATGTTCAACAACACCCAATCAACTCTATTTTACATGCTTAGTACTGTTTTGATTTGTAAGGAAAAGTACATTTGCATTGAAATTTGCTTTCACCTCATACAAAAAAATTTTACATTTCCCTTGAAGAATAAATATGTTTACTTAAAATAACCATTATACACAATTGAGCAAAAAGTATAATGATATCTAAGAAAATTTCCCTTAGTTTTAAATAGGATTTGTAGTTGTTTATCTCTTTTCTCTTGACAGTAATTTCTTTTCTCTACATTTCTATAGCATTATTTCATTTTCTGATAGGAGTAGAAACTGACAATTTGTATACAAAAATGCAGATATTTTTATCTCATTTGAGGCATATTTTAATTGTGTGATTACAAACCATAACAACAAAGAAATAGCACACAGGAGTATTAGCAAGAAAGAGAAGAGAAATTATTGAACTTTGGTTCATTCTTGGAAATAAACCCTGGTTAAAAATCCTATATCCCAGGACTTCCCTGATGGTCCAGTGGTTAAGAATCTGCCTTCCAATGCAGGAAATGCGGGTTCCATTCCTGGTCGGGGAACTAAGATCCCACATGCTATGGGGCGACTAAGCCCCCATGCCACAACTAGAGAAGCCCACGTGCCGCAACAAAAACCTAGCACAACGAAAAAAAAATCTTATATCCCAAATATTTCCCTTTTATGACGTTATTAATAGGTAAAAGAAAAGCGAAAGAAGAATAGAGAAAAAGGAAAGAAGGAGGGAAAGAAGAAAGAGGGAGGGAATGTGTGTCTCAAGTAAATGCACACTTTATTTAAAATTAACTCTATTTTTCATTATTTTTATAAAGAATCAAGCAGAAGGTTGATAATACTAAAATTTGTTCCTTTACAGATTTCTTTTTCTCACAACCAATAAACATAATTCCACCTTAATATTTTTTAGTATATTCATTTGAATATAAAATTTATTTGTTTGAAATATATATATCAAAAGCTATGTTAAATACTGGGGATCCAGAAATGCTATAATTTTTTACCTTAGTAAAAAATCTTGTAGGGGAAAAAGATGTACAAATGTAGATAATAAAGTATTATAGATAGTCAATAAATATTTGTAGTGTCTGATCAGATAGAATGATGCATTTTAGATAGAAGTGTATGTGTGTGTGCACGCTCATGCACGTAGAGAGAAACATAGAATATGACACTTATGTGGAGTTTCAAAAAATCAGTAATTTGGAAGTGTCAGGTGCTAAAAAGATGCACGTACTTATGAGATAAGGTTTTCTTGAAAGACAGGGATGCAAATTAAAGATGGTATTTTCTGTCATATTGAAGAGTTTTGATTTAATGCTCTAGGCTATAGATTTTCATCTCTATGCCTACTCTGATTTGCTGTTGATGGCAGGCAGTATTGCTGCATTGAGCAGTGATGAGGTTGAGTCTAGCCTCAGTGAGCATCACTGATGCATCAGTGATGTCTGCCATGGGCATCATCCTAAGAAGGAATGACAAGTATTCAAAATATTTGCTAGCCCAGCTGCAGAAAAATCATAATAATAATAATTGTAGGGGAATTAAGTAGTAGAACAGTACGTCAAGATTTTCATTTTACAAAGTATGAGAGTTAATTCAGAGATGGTGACAAGGGCAGTTGTACAGAGATGAATTAGAATACTGCAGTGACTTCTAAGTAAGTGAGGCAAGAAAATACTGTAATCATGGAGGCTGGAACTAAGATTAATAATGATGGGGATGGAAAGCAATATTTAAAAGTCAGAGATACTAAAAAGGTTAAACTATGAAGATATTAGAATTCAGTTGAGTGTAATTAACCTAAATGAATCCCCCCAATTCTAATATGAGTATCTGGCTTCCAGTCAGTAATATAGGGTCTACAACAGAGGAAAACAAGTGTGGGAAAATATCTGAGTACAGATGAGATATTCTGAAGAAGAAAATGCCTGAGAGTGTTTGTCTAGATAGTTCTGGAAATTAGTAAGGAAGGGCCTTGAAATAAAATGTTCACACTCATCATAATATAATAGAACAGTAAAAGGTGCCATTTTTTCCAGAAACACTGTCTATAATGGGAAAGGATTAGACAGTGTACTCTAAGAGATGTACATGGAATTGAATTGGAGCACATTTCAAAAACACTGGTGGAATTTAAGGGATTCCTTCCTTCAAAAGGAAGACTGTGTGTTAATAGAGGATAGATGTAGAGCTTTCTAGAGACTAGGAACTAGAAACACAAAGGCATAGGTTCATGAAAGAGCAAGGTTTGTGTGAGTAAGGGTAAAGGTGCAGGCTTGAAGGAACTTGAGAATCTTTAGGAAATCAATGCGGAGAAACCTGGATATGTGACTTGAAACATTTCCCAGGCACCCAGTCCCATGATGTACTCTACAACTGCTGTAATTTTGCACATACCAAACACAGCTTATTTTTAATTATTTAGTCCTGTGACTAAATCTGGGTTGTAATTTAAAAATAGATATTCCATTGCAAAAGAAGTTACACAGGAAGAAGCTCCTTGCTGAATTAAGCCATGCTTAAGTGAGAACTGCTGCTTAAGAACAACACGTTCCCTGTGAAAAAAAGATGGCAAGTCCCTTTCAGCGAGTCTAACCTTTATGGAGTGCTATTATCAACTCAATTTTATGTTTTTTCCTGTTTCACAAACATGTTCCCAAAAGACTTTTAAAATAGCTTTCTTTCCTGCTAAATTGTTGTGCAAGCACTTTTTCTGAATCTCAGCCTTAACTGGACCAGGATGTGTTAAAGAAAAAAAATGCCCTGTCACTCTTGACATGGTATAATAGGCCTTAACAACAACAGTAAAACATTTTCCTAACCTGACTGCCCCTCCTCTCACTGAATCTTAAGACAGTGCATTTTCATGAAAATGCAAAATACCCTGAAGAAACAACAGATGAGACAATTTACCAAAAAAAGTCACCATTTTAAATCAAGTGAAAAATCTGTCCACCGAAGTAGGATTTTTCTCCAAATAAAGAGAAAAAAATTACTACAGAAAATAAATGTTTTGTAAGAGTTAAAATAACCTAAAAGAAAATAAATTAGTCATATGAAATGGTCCCCTAGGTACCCAGTAAGTTGATCTTTCTTTTTTTTCTTCTTTTGGAGGAAAAGAAAAGAATCACAACATCCTGAAATCTGTCTTGGTCACTTCAAAACAAACCCCAAGCATTTTGCAGGCAAGTTCATCAAACCGCAACTCAGGTTGTAGTGTTATGCATGTCTATCTTTGCAGAGAGAAGTGTTTCTCCATCAAAAGTCTTTCTAAACAGCAATCAAAATAGCAATCTCAGAAAAGAAAAAAAAAAAAAAAGGAAGAGAAGGAGGAGAAGGAGGGAGAGGAGGGGGAAGAAGAGGAAAGTAAATAAAAGATAAACACAGCCTCATGGCCACTTTGATGGGGGCTATGGCTAGAAAACTCACATGTGGCTTTCTGGGACAGGAGTCAGTGCATTTATCTGAACAGTATGCTGCTTTTGGCAACGGATAACGACAACTTTTTAAAAATAACAGTAGGGGACTTGTATTGGGAAAAAAAAAAGACAGGAAAACGGTAGAAAGCAAGATGCAGGGCAAAGAGCACAGGTTTTTGCGTCAATGGGCTCTGGTTTTGGATACCAGCTGTAGTATTTACAAACTGGGAATGTAGGCAGAAACCTAACCTGCAACATTTACCTGGGTTTCTGTAGTTCTCAGATGGGCATTGCACTTCTATCTTAAGTATACCTGTGGGGGTTAAATGTAATAACCCACATAATCACCTGTTGCTATCTGGGAAGTGATAAGTACTCAGAAAGTAGTGGTCTCTATTCTCCCCTGCAGCGGACGAGAATGCCATGGTTTGCCTTAATCGGTCTCAGTGACAAGACTTGCAATTTTGGGTAAAATTATATGTGAATATTTAACAATGCCAACCTCCTCAGCTTTCTGTAAAAGAGGAGATTATTGGCCATCAAAGGCCTGGGATTTACCATGTTCAAAGGGGAGTGACAATGGACTCTAAATCCAAAATTGCTTGTTTTCTCATGAACACTACTTTGCTCAATACATAGCACTGCTAACCCTTGCTCTGTTAGGAGGTACCATTTCATATATATATGTATATGTATATACACACACACATATACACACATACACGACATCAGGCCTTTTTACTAAGAAGGTAATAAACACCAGTGTTCCAGTCTCTTCTTTAGATCCCCAGGACAATATTATTAAGGAGGTGAAATCTTTTATTCTTTGTCACAAACACATACCCTATGAAGATTTCTACATCTGCATTATCAATTGTTTTTGATTTTCTTAATCCCGGGATGAAAAAAACCAGTAAAACTGAAGGCATCAGATATATTATCTGGAAACAGGGAGTTTTTAGCTGGAGGCAGAATAGTGCAAAGATATAAAACGTAAAGAGTTGAAGGAGAAAGAAAGAAAAAACTTGGAGCAGTTCTTAGGTAAGCTTATTTTGTTGTCCAAAACAATTAAAATTAATACAGACATATATATAACACAAAATAATTAAATTAATAATTTATTATTTCTTAATTAAATAGTACTCTTTGTGTTTTAAGACATAATGTTGCCTTTTAATATAAAATAGTATGAATGTGGGGCTGTAAGTAGCTGGGCTTTATCCCTTCATTCTTATGGTTAAAACTGAATTCTGGCCCACCTCACCACCATCCCCAGCCAAAGAAAGAAAAAGAAAAGAGGGAAAAAGTTGATATGTTTGTTCGTGGCAAAGAAACAATAAAAACAATACCTTATCTCAAAAAAAGATTTTGAAGCTCAAAAATAATTTCTTGTTCTGTAAAATTGCATATATTTTGATTTAGCTCATTGTTTTATGAAAATTATTTGTAACTATTTGATTTAGCTCTTACCTTTTATGAAAATTATTTGTTAGCTCTTACCATTTTATGAAAATTATATGTACTTAAAAAATTGGAAATAAATTCATTAACTAATGAAGATGTTTAGAATACTCCATTCACAATTCAACGTAAGTTTTCTGTTAAATATATTTATTGTGAAGAAAATCTTAGGAGGATTCTACCTCTGCATAATGGTGGGTACAATTGATAAGAAAAAGGAGGAAAAAAAGAGGACGTATTGGGGAACCTAACATTATAAGTCTGTTTGTTTGGGTATATCTATGGTCTCTTAAAGTAATCATTGCTTAAAACACTGTGGTTGGTACTTAAAATAAGCAACTAATAAGTTTTGAAAAAGATGTGGTTTGGTCCTTTTGTGTGTGTGTGTGTGTGTGTGTGTGTGTGTGTATTCTTACATAAGAGAGGGAGAGAGAGAGAGAGAGAGAGAGAGAGCTAAAACTGGAAGACAGAAGGACAGGATTTCCCATTTTATTTCCTACACAGGGAAGGAGTGATGGAATCCACATCATTAAATACACACATTAACTACTTAACTGGAAAATCTTTTAGTCAGATATGAGAAGAGCAGAATTCTCGAAAAAAATAGAACTGTTTGTCCTATAATGCTAATGATGCTTTATGAAGGATTTAATTACTGTCTTTTCAGGACTTATCTTTGGCTCTCTCATCCTCAGGAAACCCTCTCTGAATTCCTTATGTCCCTAATGTTCCCACCACAGAGAGACTGCACCCTCTTACAGCACATTATCACACTAGACTTAGTTCAGTCTGGATTTTTACTTTCTCCCACCAAATGTGAGTGCTATTTGAGGGCATTTGAGGGTACTGCCTTACTAACCTTTGGGTCCCCAGGACATTGCCTGGTGTGTAGTAACCTTTACCAGTTTTTTTAATGAATGAACAAATGAAATAAATATTCATCACAAAATACGTCTATAGTTATAATAATTAAAATCGTTTTAATGATTTACAAAGACTGATCACAGCAAAATTCATGTGTATTTAGGAAGAGTGTATGACTAGTTAAAAATGGTTTGTCTCATCCATTTGTCAAATAAAGAAATACACTTAAACTAGTCCAAAAAATGTTTTCTCTCAGACGGTTGAAGAAAATTTTTAAAAATTAGTGGGTGATAATATCATGGCGATTAAAATTGGCAAGTTGTGAACATTTTCAAATGAACTGCTTCTTTTAATTCTAAAATAGTGCATATTCAAAACTTTAGTGGTATATTTTTGCTGTTAATCCTGGAAATTTATGCTGACTTTTATATTCTAAGAGAAAAAAAAAACAAATTTAGAAATAAAAGAATGAGAAATATTTTGGCATGAGGTAAGGGCTGAGATACAGTGAGATATAAAAGTTTTCTTTAACGTTAAGCATATATTTAGGTAAAATGTTGCTATTCTAAAAAATTCGAATAGCTTCAGGTTGAGTGTGAATAAAACCAGCGTTCTAATTTTAGCCAAACCTGGGGATCACAGCGGAAAAGGAGTGAAGGCCGGCTCTAGTGTGACCTAAAGCTTCTTGTGCATAGTGCGGTAAGATTACTAGTATTTTCACCTCTATATGTTGTCTTGGTTTCTGTCACTAAACAAGCTCTATATAATTTGAAAAAAAACATTTACCTTTGGTAGTCTCAGTTTTGTATTGTTTTGTTTTTAAATCTGTAAAATAAGGGTATTGGACTAGATTCTTAAGGTCCTTTTTTGTTCTTTAATTCTACTGTTCTGAGGGGAAATATCATTGTTATTTTATCTAAGATATATATATTAATGTAAATCCATTAAGTATTGAAAGCTAAACTAAAGAAAATTTTCCTCACTAATTTGTTTCAGATCTACATGCAACAAATATTACAGTTTGCAAAATAATGCTATTTTGATATCTATTTAAATATTTAGAAAACATTTTTGGATTTAATTTTTTAGCTTTAGTGAGTTTTTTTCTTTTTTTTTCCTCCTCCCAATGCCTTAATAAATGAGTAAGGCAACACTTTTAAGAAGCATGACAGTATATTTTAAAGTTTATTTAAAACATTATTAAGAAATAGGCAATCTGTTGCTAGAAATAAAACTCAAAGTTGCCTAATGTGATATTCATAAAATTATATTACATGCTATATATCTTTCTTTTAAAAAGGTAGGATGATATGGAAGCCCAAACACCTACTAAATGAAATATATGAATGAATTCACTATAACCTTTCCCTGGAGTCTCTGTTCTGTACAAATGAAAATTTAAAAACTCCCTTCTGTAGCTGGCTTTTTTTTTTTTTTTTTTTTTTTGCCCTTGTGATAATCCAGAACGGATCTTGAATTTTATTGTAATTCGTATACAAATCCTCCCATCTCAGAAATGCTACCAAGGAAATTTTAGTAAAAGAAATTAAGTAATTTAATCACTGTATAGTTGACTGAAATAATTATACTCCAGTGATAGCTAAAGAATAGCTCAACCAAGAAGAAAAAGGTTTATAAATGCAGTTTTTTCTTTAACATTTTTATTCTATTCTCTCTTCCTCCATGCTCTATATAGTTTGTAATTAAAACAACATTTTATGGAAATATAGAACTTGCTTTTTCCTAAAAATTATGTAGCAATTACATTTTCAAGAAAGCACAAATAAATTATTCCAGCACACGTAAAATGTTTACAATTACTCTTGGTTAAAGGTCTGAAGTCTTTTTCTTTCTTCCCTTTTTGTCTCCTTCTCCCCAGTTTTCTCCCTTGACTGCAGCAGTCACTGTGAGCTCTTTGTAAAGGAATGTTTCACACGTGAATGCCTTTAATTGACTCTGTTTACCAAATAATGATGGATAATAGCCTTGAAATCCCTGGGAAAATGTTTACAACACTAAAGTCTTTTTTTTCCTTCCCCTCCATTGGATCAGCTTTTCAAACTTATTTGTTTTGATTTAGGAGATAACTTTAATACTGTCAGGATTGTTCTCTGGACCAATAAAGGAGATATTATTGTGATCTAATCATCTGTCAGAGAGGATGAGAGAGAGAGAATATTCCAAATGGGGGAAGGACCAAGTGCAAAAAAAATCTTTTTTAAAGACATGGAGAAAAGCATGAATATCAAAAAGACACAGTATTTATCTCTCAGAATTTTGAAGTTTAAAGAGATTCAAACATTCATTCTGTTTCCCCTGACATTGTATATGTGATTATTGTCAGCTGTTATGTTTTAAACCTTTTAAGGTAATGCTATCTATCTGATGGCTGCCCTACCATAATTGTTATATCATATTTTTATCAGTTAATTAAATTTTATCTCCCCCCATATGAGAAAAGCAAGAGAATGTTATAGAACTATATTATTTAAGACTTTGTTATTCATATACCAAAAGGACAAAAGTAGGTTTGGGGCAGCTAAATTTTCAGCAAAATAATGGAAATTATTCTTCTCTTCAACAATTCTGGTAGAAAAACTCCCTGAAGTAATTGTTATTGGCCTGACCTTAAAATAATCTCTATTCAAGCTAAAATTTGTATGTTGACAGCACCAGGGCTGACGCAAAAACTGTGATTTATGTCTCAATAGATATAAAATACCAGAGAAGGCAACCCAGAGTTGCTTTGCTTACATTTTCATCTTGGGAGAAGTGAGAAAGACTATTTTTATAGAGTTAGTCACTGATTGAGTCAGTATTTCATTGAGTGCTGATATAAACTGTCACTATGTATCTAAATAACCTAGGCAAATCATTTTATCCCTCTAATTTTGATATCTACATAAAATGTGAATAATTGTAGTATATCCTAGTTAGGGTTTATGTGTTAGTATGTAGTGAGCTAACATTTTCTGACACATTAGTAAGCACTCAATGTGAATTATTATTATGATACAATTTTAATATTGGTTATCATTAATTTTCACACAGCAGGAGGAATGGGAAGTACAATATCTAAATAGGGACATCAGCATAGCAAATATTTTATTTATGCAAAAATTTCATTTATGGGAAGAAAGTTCTCTTTTCTACCATGTTTTATTAGGGTGCAAGTATGGAAAGTTGTATAAGTGTAGTTGCCTAAGAGGTCAATTAGCATATTCTTAGCCAAAGAGGTGTTTGAATTCCTCAATATTAGTCAATAGTATTTCATTCCTAAATATAAAAGTAACTTTAAATAGTAAAGTTATAAATAGATGACCACGTTTTAAACTCACTGCTCACATATTAATGTAGGCAGCAGCATGCCATAATGAACTCATTTAAAATCTACTTTGCTCTGAGAGGTCATAATTATTAGCAGCTAGATCTGTAGGATGTTGAAAACACAATCTTTCCTTCATCATAATAGAATAAATAATGTCTAAAACCAAAGTACACATGTGAATCTTGGCTAAAAATAGGATCTAAATGGCAACCTATGCACCGTATGCCATCTACTATCTTTACACCAGCTACACACTGAATACCCAGAGGTTAAAGAAAAACACATAGAAACATGGACATTTAAGACAGATTTTCCCAGGACCGTGGAGGCATTCCAATTAATGTAGAAGTGGACTCAGAAACAGCCAGTGCCTACCCAACAGACAAAAAATTGACACACACTCCATCCCAAATTTAACATCTTCTCTGAAGCTCAGAGGATTGTGAGCTGTACTCACCAAGAAATTAGTAAATGTAGGTGTTTTGGGTTTTAAAACAAAACAAGGCCGGAGATGTGTGTCTATTCTTTTTGTACATTTTCCCCCCATTCATCAGGAATTTTATTTCCCAGAAAACAAGAAATACATTGTTTTTGTTGATTGATTAATTGATTTGGTTAGGAGTAGACACTGGTGCTGTCTCAATAATCTCTATGGTTAAGGGTTAATCCCATAAGTCAAGCCCTACGGGGAAGGAAGAAGTAGCAAGGGCCCTGGTGAAGAGGTTTTAATGCATTCTATTGGTCAAAGTGTGAGAGTTCCAGATGATAGGATATAGGATATGAGACAATTCCACTCTAGAAAAATCTAGATAAATGCTTTGTAAATGTTGGGACTTTGGCTAAAATTATGCTTATCTGCTTGCCTTTAAACTTCTGACATGAAAAGGGGTTTTGATGAAAGCCTAGAGAACAGTGAGCATAACCAAGGGAAATTCTCAAGATGTCTGTCGGCGAGCAGGTCTATCTTCAGGCCATGATCAGCAACCAAAATAAAATAAACTTTTTTAAAAAGGGGCATGCTTGAAAAATATTGAATCACAAAAGAAAGAGAAATCCTTCTGAAGAATCTGAGGAATAGTATAGATTTGAAAAGTATACTTACTAACAGAGAAACATTTTTATAAGCCATTGTGTCATCTAATAGTGTCTATAACAGGAAACTAACAGTGTTTCTGACACCAGTTTGATATTCAGCCATGAAAGGGTTTATCATTATGAATGGTTTATAAAATATTTGGCTAAAAGTTCTTACTGAAGGGCTGATATGTAAGAAGCTCTTACATAACAATTTAAATTGGGAAGTTATTGGCATATAGAAGATATCAATTGTAAAAATTAATAAACAGACATCTCAATTCAAATAGAGCCAGGAGGCCAGAAAGGGGAGCTCTCATGCCCTACAATGATGGTAGAGCCCAACAGGAAGAAGACTTCATCTTCTTTCTTGGCAAGAGCTCAGCCAACAAGAGACTATCACAACTCAGCCAATGGAAAGCCATAGACTCTGTTTACTATAGTCCTCCCAACTTCCTTTCCTTCTCTGTAAAAGAGGTCTCCTTTCCATTTTTGGGGGGAACTTGCACAAAACCAAGCACCAACTGCAAGGTTTTTTCAGGCTAGTTGGTTATTGCCGAAATTGGATTCCAAATTTCTCTGTTATGACAAAACCTCTGTATGTTTCATTCAACAACAGCCCTGACCCAATTTTGTGGGAAAAACTGGACAATACAGTCTCTAAGTCCTTAAAGGAGAGTCTGATGAACCCACCTGCTCTTGGGCATCTCAATTATCAGACTCCCTTTTTTTCTTTTTGTATATGAAAAGGAAGCAAATGTCCTTGGGGTAGTCACCCAAAAACATGGGGACCACCGTTGACCCATAGGGTATTATAGCCAGCAACTGGACCCAGGGACATTGGGATACACCTCTTGCCTTTGAGCCATTACTGCCACTGCCTTTTTGGTTAAGACTACTGAGAAAATTGTTGTGGGATTTCTCCCTAACCATTTTTGTACCTCATGCTATAGAGGCTTTCCTGAATTCCCATCACACTTAACATTTCTCAATCAGCCACCTCACCTCCTATGAAGTCCTTTTTTAAAACCGCTCCTCATATAACTCTTTCAAGTTGCAGTAATCTTCACCTTGCTACTCTTCTCTCTCTCACTGACAAAGTTCCTCACAACTGCTTAATGCTGACAGTTCACCTCCTGACTCTTCAGGATGATCTGCTGGAAATTCCTTTGGGAAACACTGACTTCTCATGGTTCACTGTTGGTTCTTATTGAAAAGGTGACAATGGCAAATATTGTGCTGGCTATGCTACTGCAACACATTTTGATACTGTTGAGGCAGCATTTCACCTATGTCTACTTCAGCCTAACAGGCTGAATTATATGTTCTTACATGGGCTTGTACTTTAGCCAAGGGCAAAACTGTCAATATTTATACTGATAGTAGATATGCTTTCAGAGTAGCTCATGATTTTGGAATGTTGTGGAAGCAGTGTGACTTCTTTACTTCCAGAAAAAATAAAACAAAAAATGACCCTTACGTTCAGGAATTACTAAATGCAATTATTGCCACTTTAGCTATTACTAAGATTCCAGGGAATTCTAAACTTGACTGCCTGGAAGCTAGGGGAAATCATTTCCTTAAAGGAACCAACAGCAGCCAAACCTCTGTCATGGTCAAAAGGGATATTTCCCCAAATGATAAGTTATAAAAACTGGCTAGAGAAGCCCAACAATTGGCCTCAGAAAAGGAAGAACCAGATTGGAAATTCAATAATTGTTGCTTTGACAAAAAGAGAAGGCTCTGGTTTGGACCAAAAAACAACCCAGTCCTACTGCAGACTCTCAGATTCTCACTCCTCACTGTTGTACATGCATTAAACCATTGGTTTACTGACAAAATGATAGCATTCATGAATCAATATGGGTGGGGAAACATTAACAAGGCTACAAAAAGTGCTTATGTCATTTGTCCCACTTGTCCAAAATACAACCCAGGGAAGCCTGTTTGTATTGCTCCTGAACATTTTAAACTTCCTAATGGATCGTTTGAGGTCTGTCAAATGGATTTCATAAAATGTCCTCTGTCTCATGAATATAAATAAGTTTTAGTCAGGGTCTGCATGTTTTTACACTGGACTGAAGCCTTTCCTTGCAGACAGACTACTGTAGCAAAGTCCTTTTGGAAAAGATTATCCCTACCTGGGGGACTACTCTCAAATTTCATAATGATCCAACAACTCATTTTACTGCTCAGGTACTTCAACAAGTCTGTGTTATTTGGCCGGTTTTACGCTTTCACTGCACTTACCACACTCGATCTTCTGGTTTAGTTGAATGCACTAATAGCAGTATTAAGACTCAATTGGAAAAGTTTGTGAGGCCCTCCAAATACCTTGGCCAAGAGCATTGCTGTTGGTCTTTCTAAAGATTAGATCCACTCTTTTGGAACTCATAGAACTTTCACCCTTTGAGATAATCACAGGACACCCAATGCATTTGGCTCCTGCCTCTTTTGACCCACAACTTATAAAAGGAGAGATACTCCAATATTACAGAGGTCTAACTGCTTCTATTAAAAATAATCATGTTTTGGTAGCGCAGTCTTTTCACAGTGTGTTTCAGGAGATGAAGACCTTAAGCATAACACCTTGCAAACTGCAGATTACATCTATTGGAAAAGATACCTACAGAAGGCTCTCTTCAACCTCACTGGAAAGACCCCTATCAGGTGCTGCTAACCAACCTTTGTCCTGCCAAATTCTAAGGAACAGACTCTTGGATTCACATGACACACCTAAAGAAAGCACCAAACCCTGACTTACAGGCATATCATCTGGTGACCTGAAAGTAAAGATTTCCAAGAATTGAAGGAAACAACATCTGATGAGATAGCTTTCCCAAGATATCCAGACCAGGCCTTTTGCAAGTTCATCTGCCAAACCTTTGATTATGACATAACACTTCAGATGACTGTGATCCTGATAGCATATGGACCTTAAATAAAAATTACCTGAGAGCCCTCCTTCCTACCGCTCATTTTTACTTGAATATGACCTCAATAGGTTTCCAATTTGTGCATTTTCCCTTTAACAAGGGACACTATACCCAGGAAATATTCTTCCTGGCATTGAGGGACAAAAAGCCACTGAAACTGGAAAAACTGACTCTTGACCACAATGATTTTAGAGAAAGATCGTGCTCATAAATGGGAAATGTAGAAATTAATAAACAGAAACCTCAATTAAAATAGAGTCAGGAGGACAGAAGCAGTTCTCACACCCTACAACTATAGCAAAACCCAACAGGAAGAAGAAAGACTTCCTCTTTTTTCCTTGCAAGAGTTCAGCCAATGAGAGACTGCCATAACTCAGCCAGTGAAAAGCCATGGACTCTGTTTACTATAGCCTTCCCAAATTCCTTTTCCCCTCTATAAAAGAGGTCTCCTCTCCATTTATTGTGGGTGACTTGCATGTGGCTTGCCAGGATTGTAGACCCTGAATTGCAGTCCTCTGCTGATCCTGAATAAACCCTTTTTTTTTTTGCTGTAGAAATAACTGGCAGTCTATTCGTTTTATGTCAACAGGATGCTTAGTTTTTTACTTAGGGAATAAACACAGTTATTACTTGGGATTAATTAAAAAGTTTCCAATAACTCTTACCGATTTCAACTCCATTTTCTTTGAAAAATTTCTTAGAAACTCTTGGCATTATGGAGTAAATTTTCCCCCCCTCTCCAAACTTATTTTGTTGAAGATATAACCCCCAATGTGACTGTATTTGGAGATGGGGCCTTTAAGGAGGTTATTACGGTTAAATGAGGTCCTAAGTGTGGCTCCCTAATCTGATAGGACTGGTGTCCTTATGAAAAGAGAAAGAGACGCCACGGATGCTCACATATAGAGAAAAGGCCATATGTGGACATAATGAGAAGGTGGACATCTGCAAGCCAATAAGAGAGTCTCAAGAGAAACCAAACATGTCAACACCAAGGTATTGAACTTCCAGCATCCAGAACTGTGAGAAAATTAATTTCTGTTTCTCAAGGCTCCCAGGCTGTGATTTTTTAGGATAGCCCTAACAGACTAATACAGTTGGGTTGAGTTAGTTCTCAGAGCTAGAGTCTAAATAAAACCTGAAGAAAAATTTCCCAGAATTTCATAAAGGTATTTTAAAAATTATCTAATTTTAAACACTTCCTTGTTGATAAATATACCATTTCGTATATTCAAAATTAAAACAAAGAAATACATTTTCTTTTGCTAAAGAGCTATTATTTAAAGAAAATATTTACTGTATGTGAGGTTAAATTAAAATGCATTAAAAAGGCCTTCCTTAGATTATTTTAACTAGAGGTATAAATCTACCACTAAAGGATCTATGCTATCTGCCTGAAGGCATTATGAAGATAAATAGCATAATATTAAGCCATTAAACATAGTTTAAAAAAATGCTATGATTAATAACTATTAGTTCAGGAGCCACAAGCTAATCTTTATGGAAGCAGAGACTGGCTCATATGCCAACTTAACCTCTGTTTGCCCTAATAATCAATGAACCTTCAGTTGCCACTCTCACACTGAACTATATACATTCCTAATAGAAATTACTCTAAAAGCTATAAAATGAAATAGATACTAACATTTCTAAAAGAGCCTTCATAGTAAGAGCATTAAAAATCATTTTCATATAGTGCTTGAAGTTAATTAAATCTGCTGATATTTCATGTGTTTAAAAGATTGTATCTTTGCCAGATGAATTTAAGAGAAAAGTTTCTGTCTTTTGTGTCAAGAACCAGTCTGATTAAAAGAATCATTTAATGAACTAATTCTGGAAGAGATGAAATTTCTTTCATGAATTTATAATGCATTTTACTGTTCATAATGCATATCTTGGAAAATCTGTTCTTTAATGAACCGCTGTTTTTTCAAAGTATAAAAATGACATTACAATGAAACTGGTTGAAGGTACAGCTCAAATAGGCTAATGGTCATAATTATATTTCTTCTTCTGAAATTTTTTAAAAGGAAAGAATTGGACCAGTAGGGAGAGGCAGCTGTCCCTATGATGAAGATCATCGTAGAGCATGATTCTTTGCCAAGTTTCACCTATTTGCCTACAGCCACAAATAAAACTCAGGGCAGGCTAAAAAATTTTTTTAAATCTATTAAAAGGATACATTGAAAGCAGATATGAATTCTTGTCAAATACTGGCTAGAGGAAACCAAATCATTAAGGGCCTTAGGCAACTTAATTTGGAATCTGAACTTGGCAGGAGATAATGTGAGTTTACATTTCAGGAGTACATATATTTGAGTGGTATCTTGAGTAAAAAGAAAGAAGCATTTTGAAATATACGTGTAAGTGATACAAGAGAGTGGAGGTGTGGGGAAAGGCTAGTGTTCAGAAAGGAAGATGAAAGAAAGACAATCTCTAGTATCCACTCTCAGATTATTTACACATAAATACAGTAACAATACATGTCTAGAAGTTTATTTTAAGTAGACTTAAGATATCAGGATATTGAATGCTTTGCATGGGTTTTGAGAAAGGATTAAGGGTTTTAAAGCCATTTGAGAATTTCCTCTGAACACATTAGAGGGAGGGTATCTGTGAATGCTGACTTACAAGAATTTACATGTTACCTTTCTTAGGTAGAACTATCTAAACCATGAATAGATTAATCCTTAGGGTTACATAGATCAGTAGCGGGACCTCCCATGTGGAAGTAGGTATATTCATTTTTTCCCATCTGAAAATAACTTTGCTAGGAAATATCACATACCTCCTTATTGCCAGGTGACTCATGTAAAAGCCCAAGGTACCTTAAATCAGCTGGGTAATCCCATAGTTCACTTACAATTTTCATAAATTCAGACACTTTGAAATCTACTCTTGGCTCCATACTAGTTAAATATTTATCTTAATTTATATCTAAATAAACTTTTCCATAATTATTCTTATGACTGAAATCTTGTTAGACTGTAGAAGCCTCTGGATACCAAGTCGTATCATCAATAACCCCCAAATTTCTAATTTTGTCTGCTCCTTAGAACATGCGACCTCCAGCATCCTGCAAAGTCCCACATAACTCTTGAAATCTCTAAGGAAATGCTTCATAGGCCAGTCTCTTTCGTAGGGCCAACACACACCCTACTTTGTCTAGAACTCTGACCTCTTTATTCTATGCCCTCTGTCTTTAGAATCACTGGAAGTGACTTTACTCTTGATATTTCTTACTGCTTCATCCTGAAAATGATAGCACAAAGGCACTATCTCCTGATGCTCTCAAAGCCTTCAACTCTTGGGGCCAGAGACCTGTTGTGTTCTGTGCAGAACTGGTAGAAAATGGTCTTTAATATTACCCTCTGCTGTGTTGACACCTGGGATCTATGCAGAGTTTTACTAATACTCTCATGAAAACATTTCCTTCATCTTTAGCTCCCTAGCAGCTCCACCCGATTCATGCCCAGTAAAGCATAGGTGCCATGCCACCCTCTGAGTTTTACGTCCTCATCATCGTAGGTTAGGTCCCATAAAACAGAACAAAACAACCCCCTCTTTCTTTCTTCAGCAACATTCAAAGTTCCCTGCATATTATTTCAAGCATATAGATGCTGGTAGGGGAAAAGGAGGAAGTGGGGAAAAGGAGGGGTATTTGCACTAAGCATCCCATCCTAGTTCCACTAACTAATAAAGGGAGAGCAGAAATTGTCAGAAATTCCTTGAGGTAACATTCAGAAATCTATTAGCAAAAGATCAAAAGTAGATAGTAGGAAATAAATCATTATAAGTCAAGTCTTAATTTGGTGTTATTTGCAACAATTGAAATCAGAATTACAGGATAATTTAAATAGTAATAGCTACCACTTACTGAGTGTTTACTGTGTGATAAGCACTGTCCCAGCCACTGTAAGCATGCTACCATATTTAATTCTAAGAGTAACAAATTATTACACTCTCTCTTTTATTTTTCCAGATAAGGAAACTCAAAGTCATCTCACTAATGCAGTGAACAGCTAGGACTCCAGACTGTGACTCTGAGTTCTAAACATATACTCTTAACCAGAACTTTCTCTGGACCCTGATGTATTTCACTCCCCCAAATAGTCACTGGCTATGCAGATATTTATCAGCAATATTTTAAAGTTTATGTGAAGCACATGTTCTCCCACAGAGCAAAATTATCACTGAAAGACCAATGTTTATGGAGTAATCCCTTACTATGTGCCCACCATCATGCTAGATCCTAGAGGAAGGATATTAAAATGAATAAACCTCACCATTCTTTTACATTCAATTTTGTTTCTCTGCTTATATTAAGAGCATTAAAGTATACTTCAGGGAAAAATGGACCATATTAAATAATATTATGTAATTTCTACCTTGAAATTGCTCATTCTATGAGCAATCACATAAGACTTGAGATCTTTCTGACTCCAGAAGGGATCTCTTTTTCAGAATTAGAAAAACAGTATACAACATGACTTTTGGAAGTATATGCATTGCATGTTATTATTTATATACTTTGGAAGTATATGCATTGCATGTTTATTAGTATATGCATTGCATGATTAAATATCACTTTTTCACAATATAAATAAAATCAATTTGGTACAAAAATTTACTTTATAGATGAGGACAAAATACCAAAGAAGTGAAGTGTCGTGATCACATTCACGCAACAGGTCTGAGGCAAAGGAGAGACTAGAAACATGTCTCCTAACTCAAATCCCTTTGGGTACTCTATGCTGTCACTGGGAACTTATCCCAGGTATGCAAAATCCTGTGAAATGAGCTAATAACATCCTCAATATAAAGTATGAACACCTAACTATACCCACAAGTGTTCAAGTGATCTTTATTACTGAGATTTCACTTGGAAATTAGTATTTTTAGACTAATGTATTTACATATGGGTTCAGGCAGATATAAAAACCAATGACTCAAAAGAGTTACATTTAGTGAACAGTGTGTGCTTTATCTTTGTTTTTGTCTACTTCACCAGTGTTTGAAGCCAGCTTGATGCTCCTGCTAACAAGTCCAGCTTTATCTTGTGTAATATGTATTTTTTCAACATAAATACTAATTGCATAATAATTTCTTAAGGCCCTGGGGCTAAATAGGTCCAACTTGCTACATAAAGAGAGAAAAATAAAATAAAATGGCAGTTGAGAGACCTCATATAGACAGAGTGGTTACAAAGTCTCTAAGCACATGTGAATGCCCTCTGTTAACTGAGTGGTACCCTCATCATGTCAGGATATGGAGAGCAATTTCAGAAAGTTATTTGATAGGGCCAAATTTTTAAAAATAGAAATATCAATCACGCTGCTTATTTGATCAGGGTTTGAACTGAAACTGCATGAGAGATTCTGTGGCAACAACTACCTGAAATTTAAGATACATCAGCATATTATGTGATCCCAGTTAGAAAATAACTTGACAATTCAATGGACAATGGATAGGACATGAATCCAAAAATGGGGTAGTTTTTTGAAGTCCAGATTTAGCCGTATGTGACAATTTGTTTTAGGGCATCATGAAAGAAGACTTATCAAATCTGTCAATAATAGTGATGATCTTAGAGTCAATATCAGAGAATGCTTTGTTAAGTTCCAAGGGAAACATATAAGAAAATGTCCAGAAGAATACGGGGGAAAATTAAATTTGTGTGAAGAGTGGAGTGTTGCTTATAGATAACTTTTAAGGGACATGATTAGGTAGTTTGTGGGCATTTTATAGAATAGTCAGTATAAGTGTACTGAAGTAAAATGGATACTAATTCTGTTGGTGACACCAGATTACTATTTTGTTTCTTTTAATCAGTCTTTTTATTTACCTGATTCTCAGTTTTTCATTTCAAAAATGTGGGGTTGTCTCAAAAAACTGTAAGGATCCATCTAGTCCTACAAATCTATGAAGCTAATGTATTAGAAGATTGAATATAGGGCTTTTTAAAGCTCTGTACCTGGAAATGGCACCAAAGACTTCCAAGCAATAGAGCTGTAATAGAGAGAATAGAAATTACAGTTTACATTACAGTATTTAGGTGGGACTTGTAAGAGAAAAAATAACTCCTCCCTGTTCACTACTAAAAATTTTTAAAGACGCAGTTAACCTTCAAAGACAATAATAGAAACTAACAGACATTAAGAATAGAGTATAATAGAAGAATTGTTCTGGCTACAAAGATATAACTTTCCAAACCAGCCACTACAAAGTGTGAACCAAAAATATCACCTTATTCTTTTTAATTTAGTATGTCTTTGTGAACAAACACACCTCTTTCTCTTTATTTTCATTGCATGTATTTTTTTCTCAGAATGCATCTGAATTTCCGCTGTGTTTCAAGTTACACGTATGTATGTATGTATGTTTGTGTGTATTCATGTATAATTTCCACCAAATAGTCTATGAAATACCAAGTAGAATCTGAGAATTTATAAAAGCATACAATGTCTTTTTCCCCCAGTAAAGAAAACACAGAAACTATCTTAATAGGATATTGTTGAGGTATATGTTTATGATTTGGCTGAAAGATGAATTCTAAGGTCTGCTATGATTCAGAAAACTTACTCTTATGATAGTAAAATTCATTCTAAAGTATTTTGTGATTTTATGTGTATGCATGCATTAATGTTTCCAGTAATATGGCAATCTTTGTGTCACAGCACTGTTTTCCGGATCCCTTATTAAATGTCCAAAGGCTTTGGAAAAAATTGAGAATAAATACACAATAATAAATTTTTCAGGAAATATGTAACTAAGATTAGCACACTCTATAAAACGGAATCCCAAATGATTTGAAGTTAGAGTTTGTTACTAATTTTATAGTAAATGTGAAAAACAAGTTTACTCTATGTGTGAGATAACAAATAATAAATTCAGCATGGCCATAATTTTTTCTTTATAGATAGGAGGTCTCTTGCTTAAAGCCTAATTAACAATAGCCAAATTTTATTTAAAAGATATGGATATGCCCAATGAGGTAATTTTTACCATTGGCAGTTGACAGTTACTGGTTACTCAAATTTCTCTCACTTAAGGTGATATTTGGTGTCATACAGACAAAACATTTGACAGAGAAGTGTTGAACTTTCATCTGGAGGTTTTGATTTCTCTAAAACAACCTAAAACAGTAATAGTGCATCTGTCTTGTGTTATTGTTGCCAGGTATATTTGCCAGGCTCATTGAATTATAGCATTCGTTTCCTTTAAATCCAGGGTCTGTTTCTCATTGGTAGAAGTGCTTTACATTCAGCATATTAAAAGCTATAATTATCTGTGTTGCGTTTCTCTTTGTCTTATATCTACAGCAGTCTGAGAGAGCAAAGAACTTTTAGTCACAGCAGGAACTTCCTGTAAAATACAGTAAATGACTGTGGTTTCCTCATATGCCACACCCTTTATTCTTCCTAGGTCCTAGGCATTTCTCCACTACTTTAGGTAGAAATGTGGTCACTTAAACAGGAGTCAATAAATGTAAATGTGTTTTCATTTATTTTCAATAACTAGTAGATGTATAAATATCATTAAATTTATTAGCAAGACTCTATACATTAATGGAATAAGCCAAAAAGTGGAAAGGCCTGCCCATCTGGCCATTTATAAGTATATTGTGACTGATGGATTAACACAGACAGAAAGTTAGATAATCTAGGAATGTTATAAATATGGGCAGTTTAGGAAGAACTGTCTCAAAGTTAAAAACTAGCAAAATTATGACCCTGACATGTATAAGTGAATTGTGGCATAGGCTGATTGATAATTTCACTTTGTTGTGTTCATGTTAGGGTCTGCATAATTGGGGAAGAGGGAAAATTTTGTCAAAATTGATCTATTCCATAGAAAGGTAAATAATTTGCTTTGAAAGGAAGCTTAAGGAAGGCCTGGGAGATAGGGTGAAAGACAAATGAAAAAATAATAAAATATCTAAGTGAAACAGACAAGGTTTTCTGTAGGGGGAGAGAGGTGCTTTTTTTTTTTAATGCACGGTTTTCCTACAGAGGGGAAATCCACACCCTAATGACTGTTAGAATTAATCTGGAGTCTAATGGACTCTGGCTGAGATTTGGTTGAGGGGTCTGATTTTTAATCATAAGTATGGGTCTATCCCATTAAACAAGCTTTTCAAATATGATAAAAATCCCTTTCAAGATAGGTACTCTTTGTTCAACTGATTGCTTTTTTTTTTTTGGCGGTACGCAGGCCTCTCACTGTTGTGGCCTCTCCCGTTGTGGAGCACAAGCTCCGGACGCGCAGGCTCAGCATCCATGGCTCACGGGCCCAGCCGCTCCGCGGCATGTGGGATCTTCCTGGACCGGGGCACGAACCCGTGTCCCCTGCATCGGCAGGCGGACTCTCAACCACTGTGCCACCAGGGAAGCCTGTGATTGCTTTTTATATGGGTCAATGCATCTTGGAAAAAAGCTGTGGAGTTTTCCCACATCTAATGACAACCTCTTATGTTTTTGCAAATTATAATGTTCTTCATTATCAAAAATAAAACTTCATTATCAAAAAATAAAAGTAAGTTATTTGTTAATCATAAGTTACAAATATAAATTATTACACATAGAGCTATAAGCTCCAGTTGCAAAGGACCTTTCTTAACCTCCTTATAATTTATTATCCTTAACAACAAAAGAGAAGCCCTTATGGTATCTTCCAACCCACTGCTTGCAAAGCCTTATATTTATTTTCTTAGTAATAACAGCAAGAGCTCATTTCCATGTGATATGTGTAGTACCTAGTCACCTTATCCCAGATCCAATACATCCTCCTGTAATTAAGTCAAGAACATAAAGTTAGTTGTTTTGGTTACAGATCCATGGTACAATGAAAGGTATGACATTATAACTCATCCTATTTTCATGATAAAAATGCTATATTCATATTTATTAATAAACTTATTTTAAATGTACTTTTCATGGAAGAGGGAATGCAAAGATGAATTAAACATGCCAATCTAGTGCAGTGTTCTAACTTTTCTGTTGACACTATTTATAAAGTAATTTTTAAAAAAACTTCACTCATTTAAGTTACTAGGTCATTTGCAAAACATAATTTTGGGCACATTTTAAATGATGATATTTTAAACTATGACTGTTATAGTATTCTTTTTCAATGAAATGTAAATGCAACAACAATTTAATACCTACGCAATCATTTGTAGAGAAATGAATGCTCTCTTCTTGACAGTTGGAAATTTTACTTCATTTCTTAATCTCATTGACATCATATTCTACTCCACTATCCATCTTTCCCTGATAGAATTTTATTCTACTGAACTTTATTTTTCAAATTCTTTTAAATGACCACATTGAAAGAGAGCAGGAAAAAGCATAATACAGAAATAGAAGGAGTAAAGACAGAGTGGAGCAGGAAAGATGGAGGGATGTAGAAATAGATCACTGAGTGAGCAGGTGACACTTAAAAACTATAATGTTGCAATATCTTCCTTTTCCTTTGAAGTGTTTGCATGGCTACTATGCAAACCTCTCCTAATCTTTTCCTAGCAAAATTTTCAATGAAGTCTTCTCTGCTCAAAATCTTTTATACAACAAAATATGTATACCTAGGTTGAAATTTCATTAAAAAAAATCCTATCTGAATGAATGTTTTAAAAATCCTTCCCAATTGCATTACCATTACAATTTTTATTAGAAATAATAATACTAATAACAATGATGATAATAGTAGCTAAAACTTTTGGAAGGCTTACTCAATTTCAAGCCATGACCTAAGCACTATATACTTCTGCCTCCACTTCCATCAGTTCATGTACACAGTGGCCACCAAGTCTGGAAACACCAATGATACATAATAGATGATATGCTACTTTATATTATAATACATGAAAAAATAATATTTACCTTTTCAGACTATATGATCACATTATTGAAACATATAAAATAGGTACTGTTTATCCCAGGTTTATCTTTGAGGAAATTGAGGCACAAGTACATTTATTAACTTCACCAGATAATTAAAAAAATTGTTTGATTCAGGATTTGAACCAGTTTGGCTCTAGAGTTTATACTCTAGATGAAAACATAATAAATTTATTATAAATTTGGATACATAATTTTTAAACACATAAAGTAAAATTTTATTAGAAATACATCATTAATGAGATGAAGAAAGTGGGAAAGTCATGTGTCCTTTTTAAGAAGGCTTGGCAAACATCAGTGTATCCATCATCCCTGTCCCCTCATTTATGCCCTAGGAGATTGTTACATCCTGCAGAAATGCTTTGTAGTAAGGCTCAGAAGGGTGAAATAGTGCATATGTGTATGTGTGTGTAAAGAAGTAAAAGGAGCACTATGAAAGAAAAAGTGAGAAGTGGCCTGAAGCTTAGACCTTAGTAATTTTCTGTGGCAGATCAGTTCTAGGATGGAGTTCAAATGAAGGTTAAGAATCTGGAAATTGATTTCTGTAAAACAAGCTGTTTCTGCTTACTCCTTAGGGGTATGCATACCCCAGTTTGTAGATCACTGGTTTAAAATGTAAGACATATTAAATGAAGAAATTCAATTCTACCAAAAATAAAAATGCATTGCATTTGAGAACTATTATGCTGGGCACTGTAGTGAGAAAAATGAATCAGACAAATTGTAACTTAATATAAAGCAAATGTGAAAAGGACAAATGATAAGTAAATAAATGTATGAAAGTTTATAGTGTCTATACTACATATAACATGGTTCCCGTTAAACTTCAATGACAACTTATTTTTACTTATTAAATTAAATATTAAATAATTGTCATTATTAACAAATTGTTACCATAACTTATTAAATAATGCTCATTAACATTGACACCAGAATTCTTCTTATAGAAGGAATTATATTTTTTTTGTAAAATACATCAAAAGTAACATGGGATAGAACAGCCACATGGCCATAAATGTTAGCAGTTGCTCAAATATAAGAAGCAGAAATCTCCTCTTCATGCTTCAAGATTAGAAAATGTATTATTTTCACTCCTAAAAGGGAAGAAGGAAAATGAGTGATAAAGAAGAAGAGCATGGATCCAGAAAGATGGAAAGAGGCTGGAAATAGATAAAATATTGGAAGAACCAAGTGACCTTTTTATTTTTTTTAACATCTATATTGGAGTACAATTGCTTTAAAATGGTGTGTTAGTTTCTCCTGTATAACAAAGTGAATCAGCTATACATAACCTATATCCCCATATCTCCTCCCTCTTGCGTCTCCCTCCCACACTCCCTATCCAACCCCTCTAGATGGACACAAAGCACTGAGCTGATCTCCCTGTGCTATGCGGCTGCTTCCCACTAGCTATCTATTTTACATTTGGTAGTGTATATATGTCCATGCCACTCTCCAAGTGACCTTTTTAAAATGGTGATGTCTACCACTTGATTTGAAATTGTTTGCATTGCTAATCTGTGAATCTCTCCTGAATCTTTCATATGAAAATCTGCAGTGAAGTCTACTATGCTCAAAAACAATTTAGTGTATGGAATTTTTTAGAGATGTCAAAGAAAGGACTATTTCAGGGATCAATGCAAAGTAGAACAACTTTATGCACTAAAAGGCAGTCTGATTAAAAGTAAGTTAGCAGGGCTTCCCTGGTGGCACAGTGGTTGAGAGTCCGCCTGCCGATGCAGGGGACACGGGTTCATGCCCCGGTCTGGGAAGATCCCACATGCCGCCGATCAGCTGGACCCGTGGCCCATGGCCGCTGAGCCTGCGTGTCCAGAACCTGTGCTTCGCAACGGGAGAGGCCACAACAGTGAGAGGCCCGCGTACTGAAAGTAAGTTAGCAAGGGGGTTTCAGAGAAGTGTATTTGTAAAGAATACCACCATTTATAGGATGCATAATAATACGGAAATCTCTTAGAGATTCAAAAGAATATTAGTAGACATTTTTGGCACTGGAAATGAGAACCCCAAGTCACTGGATCAATAACAATACTGAATTATTGAGGTGGTGTGTTATACTTAGGTTCATGCTTTATTTTGCATGTGAGATATGTAAGTTAACATAAATGACAGGTATATATAGCAAATGTTCCTCATCGTTTGTGCTAAACTCATATTGTTGAATCCATAATTTTTTTGAATGATTTTTATTGGAAACATGGCTCATTACACAGCAAGATGAGAATAGGTATTTTTTGGACATACTAACTGTTAGAATATTGCATCTTTTGACTCTTTTAAGAATTACGTTTAAAAATATATGTAAATGGAGTGTAACCTTTAAAATAGTTTAAAAATAAAAGATAAAAATAATTTTTTAAAATATTCAAAAGGATTCCAGTTTTTAAAAAATATATATATGAGGGGCTTCCCTGGTGGCGCAGTGGTTGAGAGTCCGCCTGCCGATGCCGATGCGGGTTCGCGCCCTGGTCTGGGAAGATCCCACATGCCGCGGAGCAGCTGGGCCGTGAGCCATGGCCGCTGAGCCTGCGCGTCTGGAGCCTGTGCTCCGCAACGGGAGAGGCCACAACACTGAGAGGCCCGCGTACCGAAAAAAAAAAAAAATATATATATATATATATATATATGTTATATATTTTTATACCTACTTTTTGTAACAGGTCGTTAATTATGCCTTCTAGAATAATGATATCTCTTAGTTTACCTGTTTTTAACTCTGAGCAATAAGATAGTGTGCTATAAATTTTTCAAGGGACAGTAAGACAATCATGCATGAAGTTGATCTATAAACATAGTTTAAACAGTAAAGATATAATTTCCAGGGAGCATTTTAATATAATTTGTAAACGTACTTATTGAGTTTACAGGCACTAAAAGATGTACTACAAAGAGGTTTAAAATAGCTCTTTACAGATGCCTCTGTATTGTAGCTCGGGGACAAGAAAGACGGACATGCCAAATTAAAGGACAAAAGACAGAACGTAAAATGTACCCTTTGGAGATAGAGATAAAACCATGAGCCACAGTGCCTGGGAAGAGTTAGAATTAAGGAGGATCTTAGAGTTTCTTTAGAGCAACTTTCTGGGGTTTTTTTTCTTTTTTTCAGATTTAGTTTAATCTCCTATTTTACGGATGGGGCAGCCAAACTCCAGTCTATTTATGTGACATACATAAGTCAAAAGCTTAGCTAGAAGGAGAGATGTGCTACACACCAGACCAGCCCTCAGTGGCCAGTATCTCATATTACACACCCGTGGCCCCCTTGCTCCTTGGGTACCCTTACTGCCTTACCAGATGAGATGTAGGAACCAAAGCACTGACAACTTGGGGACTTATATGCTATGGTCTTGGATTGGAGAAAACTAACACGCTTATAGGATTCCTCTTTTAAAAAAAACAGCACCAAGTCATAAACTCAAAGTTAAATGCAGGGTCTTAAAAGGGTCTTATTCGAGTGAAAGTCCTGGAATTTAAGTTTCATTAGTTTAGTGGAATATGAATACTTTTTAGTTTCCAAATTTACTTAATTTAGTTCTTACTGTTCTAACCAACTGGACTCACTCCTGATTGTCTGAACTATTCATATTATTTGCTGAGAAAACTTTCATCTTGCTCTGTGTAAAAATCTTCTCTGATCTTTAAGAAACAGGCACTTCTCCTGCATGGAGAGCCGTTCTGAAGAAAATATATAATTATCTTATGGACATAAAATGATTTTTAATAAATAAAGAGACATTTGTATTAATATATACAAAACTAAAATGTATAAAGATGCTTAATTTTTCCCCAAATAATGTGTAAATGTAATACAATCAAGATAATAAATAATTTTAAAGGTCAGCTAAACAAATAACAAACAACAATAAGACAAATGTACTCTAGAATCCAAAATAATTTTTGTTAATATAATTTAGTAAATAGAACAATTTAGTTATGTTTCAAATCAGTAATAGGAAGGATGAATTGTTTAATAAAACGTGTTGCTACAACTGTCCATCAATTTTGGGAAAAAGTTTATATCTGAGATTCAGTTTCAGTTGGTTTAAGATTTAAATGTAAAAATGGACCTTTAAATTATTATAAATTTAAAAGTTAATATTTTTACTATATTGGAGTCAAAGAGAATTTTCAATAAGAATATAATATGTTAGTGATAAATAGAAATGGATCCTTCTATGGCCAAAATTCAGTCTAGCCAGAGATATTCTCTTTGTTTTTTCCTCTTTATCACTTCTTACCCATTTGTCAAATTTCAGAGTCTACTGAATGATTATGTAAATAAAGCAAAGCAAAAATATTCGAAGTTAGAGGAATTGAGCTATTACAAATCACAGTATTTGTTACAAAGAACTTCAGATGATATTTTATTTCCAGCTGCTGTCTTTAATTCAGAGTAGTTACAGTTAGAGGATCCAGAATCTCAGAGCTGGAATAGACCTGAAGGTCTCACAGTATAACCTGCTTATTTTACAGATTTGGAAGGTGGGAGTTCAGGAGAGTTTAGTGATGTGCCTCATATCCCACAGTAGAGGTAGGTGAGCTAAGGTAAGACTAGGAGTTCTCTTTCCTAAGTCTCATTTCTGTGCTTCTTTTATTAGGTTAAAATTAAACCACATGTGAGTCAAACTAATATGATAGCAAACCACAGTCCTGTTTCTCAGTTATATTTTTTAATCTCCCCAGAGATCATTTTTTCAACCTCTTTCTTGCTAGAATTTAAATATATATCCACCTTAAACTCTACTTGTTAGAAATAAAATTTTAAAAATTACCATTAGGCCTATTAGTGTCTCACAAAAAATCTTACCAATACTCTGCAAGTCAGAAATCAATTTAACGAAGAGAATGCAGCTTAAATTTGCACCTTTCATTTTCAAGCCACTTCCAATTTATCTCCTTCAAACTATCCAATATATGTTAGAATTTATAAGGTGGAAAGACACTTAGAAAAAAAAAAAAGGGTAATCCTCTTAATTTCCATAGGAAGATGACTGGTGCTAACAGATACTGGAAGTCAAAATCAGTTTTTGCCTAGTAAGTGACTCTTTTTCCATTTTCTGCTCTTTCTTGTATGTCTTCAATAAGCAAAATTGGGGCTTTAAAAATTGATCTGGCACCACTTCACATAAAAAAGTTCAGGAAGAAAAATCCAGCTGTCAGATACAAGTAGGCATTTTGAGCATTCAAACCATGCTCTAAGGAACAGTGAGTCATATGAGATGCAATGTGCAAAGGAAGCTGACACATAAAAAGGATAGAACAACAATGATGAGTTCCCAAAGACATGCTGTGGGACAAAGAATAATTATAGAGGGTCTATTTTGGGGTCCAGCAGAATGACTTGGGAATTTAAAATCAGAAGAAGGAATTATGTCACTCAGCTTTGAATTTAAAGTAAAATAATTCAGTAGCCTTTATTTTTCATTAATGCTATTATAGTTTATTGGGACGATGCATGATTGAATTGTTAAATACTTCACAGTCTAAAAATAAGTAAGGACAGGAAAGCTACTTTAATTTTGTCAGGAAGGAGGATGTGAGGTGTAATAATAATCACATAATATCTTATCTGATATGGAACTATAATACTAAATATAAATAAGACACATCTGTCTGCAACAGTAATCTTTTTGGAGGCACCAATGCCCCTGAAGCTTGAAATTAATGCCCAGGATTGAAATTGAAACTGCTTTGCCAGGGAGTTCTAAAAATAGTATCTAGAGCAACTTAAATCTTTAATTCAGCTAACCCCCCATTTTCCTGTTCCCTTATTTATAAATAATATCTTTTTACATTCCAATTATGGGAAAGGTTTACAGACATTTATAAGAATATAATAGTGACTATGTGGATCAGAAAACAAAGAACTCTACAGAGGAAAGGAATTTAGTTCAAAAGAGCAACCTAGCCCTATTATTTTATACAGGAAACATAATTTGTGTTTTATATATGTATATATAGAAACATATACATAGTTATAGTTAAAATAAGATTAGCCATAGACATTATATACGTGTGTGTGTGTGTGTGTGTGATGTTTGTGGCTAATACTACCAAATTGTTAATATTAATAAATCTTATAAGAACTGTTCGTATTAATTTAACATTCCTAGTCCTCTGGCCAAGGGAAAAAATACATGGGGGATAAGTTCATACCCAAAGGTCCTAAGGAAATGACTTTGTAAGTCTGACAGATGTCCCTAAGCCTGTATTTTGTTAGATTGCCTTTCAAAGTTTTCCTTGATTCAGAAGTTATTTGGAGTTATGTATCATTCTGTGAAATCTTTCTGATGATTGTTAACATGTTCATATTATC
The DNA here is from genome assembly GCF_937001465.1 of Orcinus orca. Classification (NCBI taxonomy): domain Eukaryota; kingdom Metazoa; phylum Chordata; class Mammalia; order Artiodactyla; family Delphinidae; genus Orcinus; species Orcinus orca. The sequence goes on from NC_064565.1 coordinate 74,238,753, forward strand.
CTCAATTTCATTGGAATTTCAACATGTTACTTTCATCAAGTCATGAATGTTCTTTTGTAATATATTCATACTCAATACCTGAAGGTAGGGCCATCCATAGTTTTGACAGGTGGTAGCACAAGTGGCTGGTGTATCATCATAGGACCCTGGATGACAAGAGAACATTCTTGTGAATTTGGTATTATTAGTGGATAGTGGGATTTTACATAACTTAAAGTTATATACTAGTGTGGTTTTTTTTTGTTTGTTTTTTTTTTTTTTGCGGTACGCGGGCCTCTCACTGCTGTGGCCTCTCCCGTTGCGGAGCTCCGGACGCGCAGGCTCAGCGGCCATGGCTCACGGGCCCAGCCGCTCTGCGGCATGTGGGATCCTCCCAGACCGGGGCACGAACCCGCGTCCTCTGCATCGGCAGGCAGACTCTCAACCACTGTGCCACCAGGGAAGCCCTAGTGTTTTTTTTAAAATCACAAACATATGTATTTTAAATGTCTCATTTTAATGGGAAGTAGGGAGGCGTTGTTTCAGGCACATTTAGGTTGCCACCATGCTGACCTGAAAGTAATCAGGAACTTTGTTCTTGGACCTTATTTCTTAAGAATGAGTATTTTAAGGAGCACGAACATGGAGGATGGTCCCTGTTGTTCAAGATCTTAGCACTAGGGAGAGGTGAATGCCCTGAAATGTTCAGGTGAAAGGTTGTTCCCAGAAGAAATGGTGGCTTGGTCAATGGTTCTGAGAAGGAGATGACATGGCTAGTTCAAAGTACATAAAGAGAGCCAACGTGATCAAACTGGAGTGAATGAGGGGGAAAGAGTGACACAGATCTTGTCAAAGAGGAAGCCAGAGGCTAGACCATGTCAGTAATGAGATTTAACTCTCCTTAAACATAGTGTATCACTAACAGGTGAGATTCATCCACTGCTAAACTGAGTTAACGTATATAAATGTGGTTTACATCATTTTTTCAGCCTCAAAATAAGGTCGAAGGCAAGATATAGCTATAATCTTGTTTACCTTGCTTTGCATTTACACAGTATTATTGGGACTTTAGAACTTCAAAAATATCAAATTTGCATTTGCAAATTTTTTATCTCCATTAATTTATATTGTGATTTGAGAGGCTTTTATTAAACTTGTTCTTATAGATCATGAATTTGCTACTTCCAAAAATAATTTCTGAATGATTGTCAAGGATTTCCATGAAGGCACTAGGGATCCTTACATGAAAACCCAAAAGTATTAAGAAAGCTTATGTTAAAAGCAATCTCTGTAATCAATTTTTTTAATATAAATCAAAAAGTTTTGATTACTTTGTAAAATTATTTTGTAAATTTTCACACCTTCATATATTTTAATAATTTATTATATATTATAAATTTTCTAGTATATGTTGTAGTTAGGATCATGATCTGGTCATCTTAAAGACTTGTGTATTTTTACACCAATAGACACTCCACATATATTTAGAATCTGAATTTTCTACAAGCTATTTTGGAAAAAATAAAAACTCCTGTCAGTCTCAGGCTTTACTGGCATTCATATGGAATTCACAAGGTTCAAAGTTGAAGTTTATTTTGAGTATTTTCCCAACTTGCTAGAAAATGCCACTAGAAATAGACATGACCATGGAGTGTTTTCTTTTTCTGCATGGGTCTAGAAATTTCATTTTTCATCCGAGCTGAAAATGCTGTGAAAGAATATTTGCACCTTTTTGGTGATAGGGAATAAGTAAAAAACAAATATGTCAACGATTACTTCTGACTATCAGTAAATTTATTGATGAGTTAACTTTGGTTAGTAAATGCATTGCACATATTAATAAAATATAATGTATATGTCAGCATGGTCTTACTTCCACTTTCCTCTGAAAATATCAGTATCTGTAGTACCAAAAAATAGATTAATATCCAAGAAGAGAGGATACGAAGAAAATATTATAAAGCCTTAATGAAAGTGATAGCGATACCTAGAGAAAACTCAAAAGAAAGCTAATTTTGTGGAAGTAGCACCACTGACTGAAGTAGACAATGAAATCAAAATCAACTAAGCCTTAGAAACACAGAAAATAAATATATTAGGTAAGAATACTGGATAAACTTTCTTGATATTTGCTGTGGTGAAGCAAAACAAGCTGGGAAAAAAAAATGCAAACCTAAGTGTATTTATTAAGAGGAAATCAGAATCTTGAAGAAATATATTAGTTAAATTCAGCTACTGGATATAAGGGAAATCAAGTGGTTTCCAAAATGTGGAATTACATGAAAGACACAGACTCCAATGCTTTCTATGATATTTTTATGTATAAGAAATAATTTTTACAACAGTAGAAAGAGAGACATTGTCTCTTTCAGGAGACTTGTAAGCTCCATGAATGATTTAAAATAGTCAAAATATTATAAAAACACATAATACTTGTCATGATACATTTGTCCTAACTCATAGAATGTACAACATCAATGGTGAATCCTACTGTATTTTCAGTGGGCATGATGTGTCAATATAGGTTCATTGGTTGTAACAAATTTATAACTTTCGTGGGAGATGTTAGTAATAGAGGAGGGCTGGGAGAGGGGTTATATGGAAAATCTTTCACCTTGTACTCAACTTTGATATGAATCTAAAACAACTCTAAAAAATAAAGTTTATATTTTAAAAAGCACACATGCATCCGAATGGAAGTGTTCACTTTCTTCCTCTCTTTTTTTTTTTTACTATATATTTTTATTTATTTATTTTTGGCTGCGTTGGGTCTTTGTTGCTGTGCGCAGGCTTTCTCTAGTTGCAGCGAGCGGGGGCTACTCTTCGTTGCGGTGCATGGGCTTCTCATTGCGGTGACTTCTCTTGTTGCCAAGCACAGGCTCTAGAGCGCAGGCTCAGAAGTTGTGGCACACGGGCTTAGTTGCTCCGTGGCATGTGGGATCTTCCCGGACCAGGGCTCGAACCTGTGTCCCCTGCAATGGCAGGTGGATTCTTAACAACTGCACCACCAGAGAAGTCCCTTCCTCTCTGTTTTTAAAGAAGATATGTATTTGATGGGGTTTTTGAATAAAAGGAAATGGAAAATTTGGGGTATGATTCTAGGTATTATCAGTCTATGTTCTTGATCATGATGAGAAATGCCATTCACACATACCCAGTTTTAAAAGCAATAAAACAATCTTTCCTTTCCCTGGACCACCTAACCAAAAATAGTCCTTTTCTTAAATAATTATAAGCAAAAAATAATTCTACAACATCAAGTCACTGCTACCCAATTAGAAACAAATATTTCAGAGGAAAATTTTAACTTGTTTTACATGTAGATTTGCTGTTACTCATAATTAGGGCAATACAAATTAGAACCACAGTGAGACTATGTTATGTCCACCAGGCTGGCAAAAATTTAAAAGTTTGACAGTAATACAAAGTATTGGAAAGGATGTGGTGTCATGGGAACCTCATACACTGTTGGTGGGACTATAAATTGGTACAAGAATTGCTAGGATCCTGAAATCCCACTCATAAATTTATTCCCTAAAGAAACTCAACCATGTGTACCTGGAAATATGTTAAAAAAATGTTCATTGCTTCATTGTTTATAATAGCAAAATGGTAGAAGCAATCCAAATGTCCCTCAGCAGGAGAAAAGATAAATACATTGTGCATTCATACAATGGAACACTGCAACAGTGAAAAGAACAAACCCAAAATTACACACATTAACAGTGATGCATCTTTGGAACATAATGCTGAATGAAAGAAGAAAGTCTCCAAAGACTATATTCAGAAGTATTCCACTTTCATAAAAGTAAAACTAAAAACATAACACTAAATAATACATTGCTTAGAAGTACATATATAGGTAGTCAAGCCATAAAGTAAAGCAAGGGAATGACTAGTACAAGTTTAGGCTAACGGTTTACTTCTGGGGACATACATGTGAATTAATCAGGGAGGAACATGATGGAAAAGATGGGTTCTAGGTATACAGGCATTTATTTATTTAAGCATTGTATTTTTTTTTATAAATTTATTTTTGGCTGCGTTGGGTCTTCATTGCTGCACACGGGGTTTCTCTAGTTGTGGTGAGTGGGGGCTACTCTTTGTTGCGGTGCATAGGCTTCTCATTGCAGTGGCTTCTCTTGTTGTGGAGCACAGGCTCTAGGCACGCGGGCTTCAGTAGTTGTGGCACGCCGGCTCAGTAGTTGTGGCCCGAGGGCTCTAGAGCGCAGGCTTAGTAGTTGTGGCGCACGGGCTTAGTTGCTCCGCGGCATGAGGGATCTTCCCAGACCAGGGCTTGAACCCGTATCCCCTGCATTGGCAGGCAGATTCTTAACCACTGAGCCACCAGGGAAGCCCAAGCAGTGTATTTTAATAATCTTTCGTATGCATGAAAATTTTAAAGTTTAGAAAGCTTTTGTAGGACAATGTGCAGAGTGTGATTCCTTACTTTGGAATCATGTACTTGTTATGGATCTGTGGATCAAAATACATAAAAACGCATGTAATTCAGATAGGTCTGGGGTGTTGGGTGGGAGATGGAGATGCCTCACACAACACGCATTCAATTTTAAAGTTTATTTCCTTTTGTCAGAATATTGTTAAGATTAGACCCTTTTTAAGATTTCACAGTTAAATCATAGTATATGTATGATTTAAACACTTTGTGAATTTTACAAGTATGATTTAGGTGTGTGAATTCTATTTGACTTTAGGTTAGTTTCTTAGCTACATGGAGGGAATTTTGGAACACCAATGATGACCAACCTGTGAATCAATGTATATGTGTGAATATTTGTGTGTGTGTGTGTGTGTGTGTGTGTGTGTGTGCATGTGTGTGTGTACTTACCCCCGAGTCCAGTGAAAAAGGAAAGGGTCAGTAAAGTTGTGTTTTGGATTATTACCAAGTTTCTAAGACTTTTAAGTTATAATGATTCAGACATGGAAAATGTGCACCTCAAATCACAAAACTAATAATTCTCAGAGCCAGAATTAGAAGGGAAAGCAATATATATCTTGTTATTTATGTGTAGTTCAGTGTGAATTTATACTTATTATTCCATTATTTAGAAAATTAATTGATTTAAACCTGTGCCTTGTTCACTCTTATTTTGTTACTGTAAATTTGAACCTAATCAGGTTATCATCTCTTATCTCACAATATGCAGTGTAAAGTAAAGGGAAAGTGGTTTTCAGAGCACATGGGACTCAAGTACTTAAGTATCACCTCCCTCTGTATGCTGAGCCACCCCAGATTGATTTGGTAGGTTTGGAATGAGCCAAGAGATTTGCAGTTAACCAAATAAGCTCTGCTGTTTTAAATGTGGTATGATTAATGTAGCCCAATTTCTGGGCTACCTTTAGAGAAACTATCCTAGACAGACTAAGATTTCCCAGGGGGTCAGTCTCTCTGAACCCTCCCCTTTTAAAAGTAGAGTCATTATCTTGACTAATTGGGTCCAAGTCTTAGAACATGATTACCATCCAGGTAATCTTGGAGGTGGTACCACCTGGTACCAGGAGGTGGTATTTGCTTCTCACAACTTCTTCATAAACACTCCTCACCTCTTATCAGAAGGAATAACCCTTAGGCTTAACACTCAACCCCATTCTTCAAACAAAAGAGCAGGTAAATTCTTCATATCCAAAATGTTATACCAAGCAGCTGGAGAGTATTTGTATACTAACTTTTTGTTCATGACCATGTATCCGAAGTATCTCCACATCTTAACTGATGCAGTTCAGTGCTGGATTTTTATTTCCTAACTTTCTGGCAAATACTATGTCTTATTGAACCAATTTATCTTCTCTTATAGCTTCTCCTTTTATCTTCTCCCTCTTTTCCTCTCTTTATTCTATTCACTCCCTTTTATTTTTCTGGTTTATTTTACTTACAATCCCATCCCTCACTGTGGCTTTCTATCAGTTTTTTGACTCAGTAAACAATAATTACTAAGTTAATTACATTATTACAGTCATATATATTTGGTCTCTGAATGAGAATTTTTCTGAATCTTTCCTGTTCTCTGTTCTCCTGATTAGTCTCTAACTCCCTAGTCTTGTTCCTTTCATTTCCAGTTTCATCAACTTCTGGTTGAATCTCTAAACCTTTCACCTTGACAGACACTGTCACCGGACCTGACATGGTTTTACTTCAAGGCAGAAAAGTGTAGGATTTGTATAGTTTTTAAATTATATGTTTAAAAATATGCAATTAAAAAATAAGATCCATGTAAACAAGGAGAGCACATCCACTCCTTTAGAAACAAATGAGGTGAGGACCTAGTAAGTAAGAGGAATTAGTTAAAATAGAACTAATCAGAGAATTGCTAGTAATGTTTGTGGACAACCTCATGGATTACAAAATTGATTTATGGTTATATTCCATGCTATAGGCTAGCAAGCTATTCCTCTAGAATAGAGACACTTTAACAGAGTCAAGGAGATCCAGTATATAAGAGCTGAAGAACTACTAAAATTGATAATGAATTTTGTTCTATACCCTTAAATCCAATGTGCAATGAAGAGTCAATTATAATAATTAGTGAAACGTTTTTGACAGCAATTTTGTTAGACTTAATTTAGTATTAGACAATTATTCAGTCTTCAAAAGAGCTTTTTCATACTGCAAGTAACACTCTATTAGAAAAGGCTCTCAAGAATACATGGTACCTCTGCTGAATCTAGATGAGAGTAAACAAATGTTTTGGCATTGCCTTTTTCTGAACAGGACTACTGGGAGCACCCATTTTTCATTGTAGGGACTGATTCTAGCTTGAGAAAGTGTGAAGTGTCTCTGCTCACTGTGAGAAATTAGTTATTTTTGCGCTCCAATTTCTTGAACTGAAAATTCATTATTATTCTATTAATATGTAAAGCGTATTTTAAGTGCCCTTTCCACCATTTCATCAAGCCCTTCTAGATTAGAAATTGTCACATTTTGGTCTTTTAAGTTATTGTTGATTTCAGCTTTATTTTATTATTGTTGTTGTTTTTAAGCTACTTGGGACAAAGAAAATGTAGATTATTGGATTGTCATGTTATATATAAACATACCAGAAATTAATTGAATGTAGAATAATTCTTAAAACAAATACAATTTTTTAGGGTATTATTATCATTTATGTTTTGTAATAGTAACTTTATTATAAGTTTACCATTCAATAATACCACATAAAGTCAGAAAGTTCAAGAAGACTTAAACAAGAAGCTATTTCACAACTTACTTTTATGTTTTGAACAATACTTCATTGAGGACAGAGCGTTGTTTAATCCAAGCTAGTTTGTTGCTTGTGGTTTAAAATCCAGTCATATTAGATAATATACTGAAGGACAGTAAAGTTACAACCTTGACACATTTTATACACATATTTTTTTTCTGAATACTATGGACATATGTTGAGAATCAGTCCTTTTCTCAAAGGAATATTATTATTTCCCTGAATGATATACATTCTAGACTCAGAAGAAAGAAAACCTCAACAGTGATATTTCTAGGTGAATGAATGACTAACACCTGTTTTAAAAGAAAATAAAGTTAGCTCTATGTGTCTCAAACACATGGAGAATCTTAATTAGAAAAGTATTGTTATAACTTATGAGTTGTGTCAATTAAAAGATACATTTTGTGAAAATTCATCATTAGGCTTTCAAGCAAATCATGATTTTATTTAATGACAAGTATGTATTTTAATTTATAAAATAGTCCTTTGGCTTTAAGTTTAGAAAACTTTCAAAGCTATACAATGATGAAAGGGCATTGACAGTTGGCACACTTTAAAATTATCTTTAAATATTTATAAATCAACACTTAAAAAGCTTGATAAATTATAGATTTACAAATATGTAACTCTTCGCTTATCAAACAGAGGTATAATTTTTTGTCAATTAAACAGGAGTTGTATTCTACCCTATATGCTTTATTAAAAGACTGATTTACTTTCTTTCTATTTCACTGCTAAGGGTTTTTTTTCTCCTTCTATAGACTTTTTAGTGCTATTGTCCAAAAAGGCAACAAGTAATGGAGGAAGACTTTTGTTGGGAGGCAACAGTGGGCAAGTCTGCCAGTTTCAACAAGAAATTCTGCCAATTTCAGCCATTGTTTGGCCATTTGGGGAAATGCTTCAACACTTTGTGTTAAAACACTGACCAGCCTTCTCATTTACCCCAGTTTGAAAGGTCATGCTTTGGAATTCAGTGAAACCTGAACACTAAATACATTACCGAAAGCATTTTTATTAATTTATTTTCCTTTACAAAGACAGTGAAGGGGTAAATATTAGGTTGACCTAAGAATAATGAAATGCTAATTAGCTTCTGAATATTTTCTCTTTGGCAATGTGTAGTGATTCTAACACCTTCAAAATTTCAGCTCTGACATCTACTGTGTACTGCATACAAAATCACAGTTACTAGTTTTCTGTGGAGACTGGTAGAAAGAAACATATTCATTCATTTAATCATTTATTAAGCAATCTTTAGCACCTACTAGTGCAGGCACTTATTTAGGTGCTTAGGATATATTAGTGAAAAAAAAAAATAGAAATGCTTGTACTTGTAGAGCTTACATGTTAGTTGCATGGACAGAAAATAAATAAAAACAGAAAATATGTAAATTATAGTGGATGGTTTGTTGCAAGGTGATTGGTGTTAAAGGAAAAAGCAAGAACATGCTAAAATAGCTAAAGATGAACAATAGGGTTGTGGTGGTATAGGTGTAGGTTTATCTTAAATAGTGATTAGTTTAGACCCCATAGAAAACTTTTTACTTGAGCAAAGACTACAGGGAGGAGAGGGACCTAGGCATATGGATATCTGGGAGAAAAACATTCTATGCTCATTAAAAGAGACTCAGATAAGTTTTAATCCCTTCTTAGATAATGTGTTGACCTTCCCTTAAATTTATGCCAATTGATATCAGAAGTACTAGCAAGAAGTAAACTTGTCTGGAGGTGAAGGACTCAACAAAAGAAAGAAGAGCTACTAAAATCTGGAATCCAGGAACTACACACCCACAAATAAGAACGATTAGCATTTTTTTTCATATTCAGATGCTATAATGATGCATATGTGATTAAGAGTAAAGAAGACATAATAAACTTAGAAAGTTACTCAATTCATTCAAGTAAGTATTCCTTCACTAATTTCTATTATAATTTTGTATTAGTAAAGTAATATGATACACAATGATCTTTGTTTTATTTATATATTTATCATTTATTGGCCACGCCATGCAGTTTGCAGGATCTTAGTTCCCTGACCAGGGATTGAATCTGGGCCCACGGCAGTGAAAGCGCGAGTCCTAACCACTGGACCGCCAGGGAATTCCCTGATCTTTGTTTACTACAAATTTAATTCCAAGGAGTTAGTCAAATTGGAATTGATATACTGTGATAGCTCTCCAGATAGAAAAGCTTACACGTTGTATTTACAGACTGCTTCCCTTTCGTGATAATAAAATTATGCAGTTATGTGTGGAAGAAAAACATAGACCAAGATGTAGGACAATCCTTGAAGTCTAAATGATTTTGAGTAATTAGGAGCAGAGTGTTGTCTCAGTGTAAAAATCTAACTTTTTTTTTAGAGCACACGCTATGTCAAGACCTACATCATAGTTACACGTAACGAAACCCTCTGAAGACACACTGAGCTGGAGTCTCCTATTTCTAAGTTAGGATCCCATTGACTAGATTTATTTAGCTTATTCTAGCTTCTAGCTTCAGAAACTACATGTAACATTAAAAGTTTTTAACATGTAGTCTTTTATGGTATGTATGGTACTATAACTGAGAAAGTTGAGAATATGTAGCCTTAAATATGTAGTGTCTTATGGTACTAGGGTTGTGACAGTTACGAACTCAGTGAACTGTGAGCTTTCAGAGTTAATCTGAAACACACAATTAGGGGATTTTTGAAGGATTTTTTCTTTTTTAAAGATTCCTTTTTTGTTTTTTAAATGGTACAGTTACTTTTGTATTTTATTTATTTACTTTTGGCTGTGTTGGGTCTTCATTTCTGTGCGAGGGCTTTCTCTAGTTGTGGCAAGCGGGGGCCACTCTTCATCGTGGTGTGCAGGCCTCTCACTATCGTGGCGTCTCTTGTTGCGGAGCACAGGCTCCAGACACGCAGGCTCAGTAGTTGTGGCTCACGGGCCTAGTTGCTCCGCGGCACGTGGGATCTTCCCAGACCAGGGCTCGAACCCGTGTCCCCTGCATTAGCAGGCAGATTCTCAACCACTGCGCCACCAGGGTAGCCCTGAAAGATGTTTGAGTTATACAAAAACTCTAACATAAATTCTTTGATTTTGGTATATTTATTTTGAAGGAAGTAGGCTGGAATCTGGTTCATTAAATATGGACATATATTAATTTTATGATCAAAAGACTTGGTAAGTCTTCTAATAATTTTTGAACTGATAACATGGAGCACAGTACAGGAAATCCTTTTGGAAAGTGTATAATTAAGGAAGTTAATTCATGTGAAGAATTCAATTAATTAAAATATTAAACAATATTTAGGAAAATCATTTATGGATTACATCCCTCTCAGTTTGCTCTAGACCTTAAAACTTGCTCATATCTCATTTGAAGACCTTCCTGTTCAAATTAATGAAACCAAACATTCTTCAAACTTTATTCTTAATGATATCACTTTCTTTAACCACATTCTTTTTGTCTAAAAAATGAACAATTTCTGCTACATGACCATGACATTTGTGGTGGATTTAGATGCAAGGAAATCTTTCTGTTAAAATTTAAAATGTCAAAGTTATATCAGAAGCAGTTGAAAAGAAGATATTTCAGAATATCAAAGCACATACAATTGTGAGCTAAGTAGAATCCATTATATTATTCTTTATTTCAGTTTTTTTTTCTACTTTTAATCTATAATCCAAGGTTTCTTAAATATAATAAATATATGCAGAAAGTATCTGATTTATCAGGTTTTGTCATTTTAGAAACACCCTAGTTAAGGCATTCAGTCCTGATCTTGCAACAAAATGAAAAATAGAGTGGCAGCCAGCAGTATAGCTTAAGAGTTAATCAGCACTGTCTTACACTGCACTGAGGTGGAGCTGATGTTGTCCAGACCCGGGGTCTTACCTTTAACATCTAACATAGAGGCTGGCACATTGTGAGTGCTTTCTAAACTGAAGATCAGGCTGTTTAACCGTAGCACCCCTAATATCAACGATGACATAGTCACTGGGTTAAACTACAACTGTTCTCTGACAAGATTAAATTCTGGTGTGAACAGAAATTTCCCCATATAAAATATATTGCAATGAGAACATATTTTAACTTGATAAGAGGAAGAGCGAATCTGGAAGATCCTGTGTGTATGTTATCTTTTTTAAAAAAAGTGGAAACCTTATATCATTTCTCTTTACCCTCCCCCATTCATAATGTATTTTTATGTTATAACATATATTATATTTCTTTTAAATATACCTTTAACATACATTTAAGCCCATATCAGACTGCCCTACCAACCCCCTAAAAAAAGTCCTGAGTAACTAGAGAATATGAACCATGCTCATGGTTGGATGACAACATTAAGGTCTCAGTTCTTGTCAATTTAACTAGTGAATTCACTACAGTTCCAGTTATCATTCCAGAAGGAATTTTTGAAGAATTTCCCAAATCTAAAAATCTAAATAATTTTGGAGAAAAAAGAGTAAATATGCATGAATTCCCCAAAGTAGTATGATGGTTAATTTATGTTCTAACTTGGCTAGGCTATGGTGCCCAGTTGTTTGATCAAACAGTAGTCTAGATGCTGCTGTGAAGATATTTTGTAGATGTGACTGACATCTACCATCAGACACTTTAAATAAAGGAGATGACCCTTGATAATGTGTGTGGGCCTCTTCCAATCGGTGGAAAGCTTTAAGATTAAACACTGAGGTATCCCAATAAAGAAAGAATTTTTCTTCAAGATTTTTTTCCATGCTACTCTTGACTATCTGAGGCCAGAACGAAGCTGCTGAGTATTTGGTTTGGAGGAGAGTCCAAAGGTGTAGGTGTAGGTATAGAAACATCGTGAATGGAGAAGGGTACAGAGAGGAGATAGAAAATTACCAATTGCGGATTCTACCTACTGTGTAGTTTTTTCCTAGAGCCCTGCAGTATTGCCCTCTAGTTGATGGAGATAATCTTAAAAACCATTTGTTTCTGATGTTCATGTCTATTTTTTGAGTTCATAGGTACTTATAAAAGTATCTGAAGTAACTGAAAAATATATACGTATAATTTACTTCATTCAGAAGAAAAATTGTCGTTTGAATTAATTAGCAAGTTTCATAAATGAGATCCAAAAACTCTTAATGGATCCATCAAAAAGGGAGATCCCATGAAACTCATGCAACTGTATGCAAAATGTGAGTCCCTATGAATGTAGTTGGTTTTGTACTGGAGAAAGAATTTGTAGTTTTCATTATATTCTCAATATGGACCGTAATTCATAAAATATTCAAAAACAGATTTTTAGAATAAATTATCTTAAACCAAAACTTAAATGAATGTTCACTGTCCTATTGCACAAGTACTCTTTCATCCTATTTCTGAAATATAATACATAAGAAAATATAAGTGTCTACCATTAGGCAGTAGTAAGAAGGCCCTGTAATAAAGACATTTTTACAAAAAGAAAATAACCACCAAAAACTTGGAGCCCTACAAATGAAGTTTAATTTGATCATTCTAAATGTCCTTTAAATTTTGAGTTTCTACAGCTGCTATAAGTAGTAAAAACTAAAAATTTCTTGACAAACATCTAAATTTATCTCTAATGTACCATATTCCACAAAATCCACATAACATAAATAAACTTACTTTTATTATCTTATGTTAGAAGAAATTGAGTTTAAATCTGGTGGATCATTATGCTTATTCAACTTTGTGCAATGTTAGCAATAAGAGATCTAATAATAGATAATATATAATAGTGCAACAAAATAGTTAGGATTCAGAGTCATGGTAGATGTACGTTAAAATCAGAGCTTTATCAATGATATCATTTGACATCGGGAACACCGTGTACTTCATTGGGCATCATGTGTAAAAGAAAGAAAGAAACAATAATTTCTGTATAATATACCTTTACAATTCTTAGCTTGAAGATACTTTTTAGGTGCTCAAGCTCTGTAGAAATGGTGATTAACAATGTCAGTTTTATTAGGTCTGGCACATATTATATGATGATGGCAAAGTGTGATCAGTCTAAAAACTGATTACAAATCACACTTGTTCACTCTCCCTGTCCTGTGAAGAAGTTGTATTCTAATTGTCTGTATGTTTATTGTTTGGAATGAGCTTTTGCATAGAGACAAGTTATGTCCTCAGTCTTGTTCACAAAAGATTTATGATGAGCACTAAAATGTGTTGAATACCTACTATGTGCCAAGTGCTGTGCTAAACATTTTCAATGTATTGTTTCTTGGATTCCTCACAAAACCTTATAAAGCAATGTGATTAATCACTTCCATTTTACAGAAGAGAAAGGGGAACTAAGAAGTGGTGAAGTTTGGGTTCATATGTGAATGACCTGAAGCCAAAGTCCATTAAGCTGCACTTCTCATATTTCATATGCACAGCTCATATTTCAGCTGTGGTATTGTAATTTTTTTCTTTTCATTTTATTTGCAATTGATAAGAAAGCAGTGGGAAATAAAAATCTACTTAAAAATTAAACTTATGGACTAACCAGGAAACCCAAGATTATTTACTCTATCACTGTTTCAAAAGAATTTCAGTTCATTCTATACTTAACTTAAGGTTCCAGGAACAGCATCCCTTTGCAATAGGAATGATGAGATACCAGCCACCAATTGGAAAGGGAAGAAGAGTGGTTCAGAGCATGAGTCAGAATTTAAGTTCTGGTTTTGCCACTTGATAACCATATGAACTTTGGCACATTACTTAGGAGTTCTGTGCCTTGGTTTTGGAGTTTCTTACCTGCAAACAAAGATAATAATATTTGCTAGGGCTTTGGGGAAGATTAAATGGGTTTATACATGAGTAATTAATAATGTCCATAGCACATGGCAAACCCTTAAAGAAATTAGCTAAATCAGGAGCAGCAAGCCACCCTTTAAAAGGGGGTTCTCTTGTATGAGTGCAGTGTGGACAAATTCACCCATGCTGACTTCTGGTGGGAATGCTGCAGCAGGGAAGGCAGACTCTACTGTTTGAGGCAGGAAAAAAAAAAAAAAAAGTTTCTGTCCCTCAGGGATATTAAGATAGATGCATCCAATAATGCATCCTTCATCCAATAATTCATCCTTATCTAATAATGTCAAGGACCAAAAAGCAAAGCTGACAATAAATATATTTACCCAAGTAAACCTGACAATTCCAAGATATTTTAGTTAGTTAACTGGGAGTTTAACGAAATTGTGTTTAACACATTTAAAATGTAGCAATATCCTTACTAAATGTGATATGATTGATGTCTAAAATGTACTCCATTCCAGGGAATTGCTTCAAACAACAACTATATCTAAATTTCTAAAACACAAATCCATAAGTTATATTTTTTGCCTTAGCTAATAAAGTATAGGGGCATGTCCTAAAAAAAAAGATTTAAAACCAAAAAAATTTCATTGAAAATAGATTTTTAAAGAAGACATATGTAAATTGATTAATAAAATATTTAAGCATGTTACCCTGATATTAGATCTGCATTATTTAAGGAAAAACAAGTCTCCTATTTTGCCTCACATTTGAAAATAACAGAATTACGAAAAAAAACCAACAGTTTTGTATTGATGACATTCTTTTCCCATAGTTTTAATCCTCCTTATTTTCTGCTATAACATTACTTATTCTTCTCTAGTACTTACTGAAGTTCCAATTTTCCCTTCAAGTTATCCTTGGAAGGGAAGCAAAATTGAGGTTCATGCACAAATATCTGCATAATAATTGGTGTCAGGTTAACTAATGGTTATGGGTTCAAAATAATGCTCGTTTGTAAAATGTATGAAATCAGTGCTTGGATATAAGACAAATTTATCTTAGTTTTGATTGATAAAACCAAGCTTATGTGTTCATGAATATGCTAATGACCTCCCAGCTGACTAAGCTGGAAGGAGAGGGGCACCTTGTAAACCAGCTAGCCGCTATTTCACTATATCACTGCTATTTAATATACCAAATGACATGCTCACAAGTCACTATGGTTTTATGAGAAGCACAATTGAGTTCAGGTTAACCTAAACCTAAATAGAGAAATAATGACAGATTTATACAAAAGTTTATGCCATATTAACATTTTTTATCTAAAAAATATGTTCCATGTTAAAAGGAATAAGATTTCACTAAAAATTGGGCTCCATCCAACAACTTCAATAAAGTATAAAGCAATAGCCTCAATACCACAGGGTTGGTTTGGTTAATTGTTTATTTAGATTTATATTGGGGCGAGCTGAGTTTTTGATCTTTTAATTGGTAGTAAGGTAGGAAGCATATGATGCATTTAATTAAACCAGGAAGGAAGAAAAAGATTAAAACTTGTTTTATGTTTAAAAGTAAATAAACTCTTTTGACCATTTTTGCAAACGACAATATGTTGTGTTTGTTTTGTATAATACTGTTTCTTTTAAGTAAACTAATTTAAAGGAAAAAGAGGAAGAAACATGTTCTAGGAAAGTATTTGCAACTTATCATCTGATAATAATTCTGGTAACCTAATAAACATAGACTCTAACTCAGTTCACAGCCAGTGATTCCATTTTATTTTTTAACATTAAGAAGCCTTTTATTGGATCTTTAAAATCCATTTCTTCATTTTTTTGTAAATAACATTAAATTAAAAAACTAACTTGATTTTAAGTTTACTCAAATATGGAAAAATACAGATTATTTGATCTAATCTGATTTAATGAACAATATTATAATCCAAATTAGACATGAGAAAATAATAATCTGGATTTATTGAGGACAAAAAGTTTAAATTATTTAAATGGGAATGGCAATAGGATGTATAAAATATATTTCCTATTATTTAAATGGGTTTTGGTGATTTAATTATCATATATCTAATCATATGCTCTTTTTTCTTAAATCACACTAGTTCAATATTTATATTCCAAAGTTTACAATTAAATGTATTCTATATTATTTTTTCAATTTTACACTAATTAAGGCTGTATACCTTCAAAATTATAAACCAACTTATAAGTAGGTAAACTAAAATTAAGGTGTGAAAACTACTATCCAGTTACTTTGAGTTGCATAACTACTATTGATGAAAGAATTTGGGCAGGTATGATTGTCCATGTGAATAAATGGGAAAATGATCGAGATATCTGGTTAGCATATAGACCTTGTGTTTCTGGTTAAGTATTTGTTTTCCACCTAATTGCATCAGAACATTTTCTGATATTAAATGAGAGAATTTCTTAAATTTAATAGTGCAGCATGGTAATAGTACTTTGGTAGAAAAAGAGAGATTTCCTAAGAAATTATAAACATTTATATAGTGCATCCATGAACTTCAAAACCAGACACAGACAAATCTTTTAAATAGGTGTGTACTGATTTTCCATCTTACGTATATTCTCTGATAGTCTAAGTCAAGAACTAAGAGACACTACAAGTCAAAAACTAAGAGATACTACACTCTTTGAGTGTCGTCTTTAACACTGTTGCAATGATGTATCTTATGTTTATGGTTTAAGAGCTTCTCTGAATCCTAAATAAAGATAAGGAATAAAACCAAAGACTCAAATAATGTCCTTTAAATATATTTGTTTTCTGAAATGTTGACACCATTATCATGGTATCCCTAAAAACAATTATTTTTTCAAGCTGTGTTCAAAGTCATACATAGAGTATGAAATAAGTTTTGTTTAGTGAATGCATATTTAGATCTTTAAAAAGTTTATTTTAATTGTTCTATAGCAGTCTCTAAGGCAATTCTTAAAAATTAAGTAACTATCAAATTTTAACCATGGAACTAAAGGTTGAAAACAAAATATTGTTATAATGGTTACAAATATCTAAATTAGAAATATGTAATAATACTATAAACTGAATTCTGATTAGTTTTTTTGTATTTATCAAAGAATTTTTCCACATTAACATAAAGCTTATAAGGTAAACTTTTGTCTTAATATTATTTTGAATTTTTTAGTGAAGTAAATATCTGTTATGCATAAAATAATGATAAAATATGTACAGGTTAATGTGAAAGTTCTCACAGTATACTAGGGTGTTGACTCCATTTAAACTTCAGTATGTCCTAGGCATCACCAATGAGTAAAGTACATATACCTTGGCCATTCATTTAACATAGTTTTTAAAATTACAGACCCAGTTCTAATTTCTATTTAAGTTTTTGTTATTCATTTTTTTCAAAGTGAATGAATACTCTTATATATTCTAAAAATTTACATATTTTAACTAACAAAATAATATTTTGGCATATGCCAAGATATACTGGGGAAAAAAGAACTTGTAGCAATAACCAAAAGCATATTCTTAAAGATATCTAAATATTGCAGGTAGAACATAGTTTTGCTCACATTACCCATGTGATTTCTCAATTCTGTATTTTTATCTTACATATTTAGAACTGTAATTAGATTCTGTGTATTGATTTTATGATCCTACAGGGTAATATCATCCAGAAAAGTAAATTAATTCTTAATGGCTGAAAGCATGCATTGATGCTCTGATATTCTCTTACCATTAAAGAAAGCAAACTGTAGAATTTAATAATATGAATTCTTATTTCCAACTTTCAATTATTTTCTCAAATAATAAACCTTTGCCAAATGACCCTCAATATTCGTTGCCTAGTGTTTTTCCACAGTATTTTTTGAAAATAAAGATTATAAACCATACTATAAGAATAGTTACAAAAATTAAATTATTTTAATAATTTAAAGAAAATTATGGGGTTTTGGCTAGCAATTAAATAAAGATTAGAGAATTTGAGGGAGTTCCTTATTATAAAATATAATATTAATGTAATACCTCCTTGTAAGAAAATAATCTAAATTTAAAACAGTGTTATTTTAATTTTTGTTACTAACCCATGGCATTGGGTTAGGCATTTAGTGTGTTCTTTCCATTTCTTCCCCTAATTATCTAATGGCTATTTACAAAGTCACATTCTAAAAACACTATCCATTTCCACAAATGTGTCAGGGAACTCAGTACAATTAATGAATGACAGAAGATAGGAAACCAGCCATAATATTTTTAAAGAATCACAAAAATAAGACTTAATTGAACTTTCCATTATTTGGAGAAATTTGTGGGAAAACTGAGTAGAAAATTATGAAGGAATTACTCAGAATGTGTTGGTAGTCCACCGTTAATGTGCCAGATTATGGGTGATTAAGTACAGGATTTCTCCACTGAAGGATATTTTGCAGATTATAATTTCACTTAGGTAAGAAAATATATTAAAATTATGTCAATTAATGTAATTTGAACCCAAATCTGACATCTAATTTTTCTTAGCAACAAATTTGTCATGTCTCTATACCACCAACTTATTAAGTAGATACTAGTTTCTTAAATTGTCCAGGACGGTCTGTACTGTTGAAAGAAGCATTAACAGATGATTCATCTCAACATTTCAGTAAGTTTTATCCTGGAAGTTCTTTTTTTAATACACACTTTAATTTCCCTGTTTAATTATCTGATATATCTATTTGGGAAATATTTTGTTACTTTTCTTTACCCACGGTTATCTCAGTATCACACCCTCCCCGAAAAAGTTTGCAGAGGGATACCAGACAAATGGAAGTAACACATTCTATTAGCTTAAGAGCTTTGAAATTAGAGTTAATATAGAAATATCAACATTTTCTCAACCCTAGTTGTTTTTTTCCTTTGTTGCCCACCCCATGATCCAATACAGCGGAAACAGTTCAGAGTTAGTAAAAGAGAGACTTAGACACATCTGGCAACAGCGAACAATGAAAATTCCATTAGTTCAATAGTTAGAGATGTATGTGTAAATAGGCGTGAGTGGCAAATAGAAGACAAATATAATAAATCCAAAGTGATTCCTTTTCTTTTAATTCTCCATCGTGTTCAACTACCGAGTGAGACTCCGAGACCCCCATAAGTAGTTATTCTTTCACCCCCTTTTTAGAATACTGATTATATGGAAAGTTTAAAGACTCTTCCTGGGGGAAAAATGTTTTCCAGCTGTCAAAATTTAAGCTTAGCTAATAGTAGAGCTAATTTTAAAAAGCATTGTTCCCTGATTATTTGTTCAAAAATATGCCTTTTAATCCATTTAGATGTTTTATCACTTCCCAAATTTATTTTTCTAGAATATCACTGTACATAATATTATCTAGTAGTAATAGGTATTGTGTACATCTTGGGGAGATATACTCTCATTTTTCTAACATGTGAAAAATGAGAATTGTTTCAACATAATTTCAATGTCACTAACTAAATTCTATAGTAGAAACATTGTCAAACTACATGAGAATACGACTCCGAATAAATATATTTATTTTGAATAATGCACTTACCCAGCACAGCTCCTAAGGAAATTCTTGGTGAAATATTCTTAGGATGGAATTTGATTTTCTGAGATTCCGCAGAAGAAATGTACCCCCAGACAAGGTGCGGAAGGGTGAAAGCTTTGCAGTGTAACCCTGCAGGCAGGGTGAGGTCCAGTTAGCAGAGCTTGATGATCTAAAGCAGGAGGTGACACTCTCTGCTGGAGAGAGAGGGTTGTTCTGAGTAGATTGGAAGGGTTGTCACATTGTATGTGCTCAGCAGCAGAAGGGAAACATCAGAGCTTCCTGTTACATCACTCTGACCCCGCCTGCAGTTAGTGTTAGGTTACTTTCTTTCTCAAATGGCATACCCCAGGAAAGCAGCACTCCTTTTTTATTCTGAGACAAGAGCAAGAAGCAGCCTGAACAGACAGAGATCATATGCTGTATGAATACATTGTTAGCAGCAAAAGCTGGCTGGATTTCACCTTGACTGAGTTCTGTTAGAACTTGTCAAACAGAGATGCCTATGATTTGAAGGAAATCTGAACATAGTATTCTGCTCAAAGTATTAAAGGAATTAGGAAGTGTGTGCGTGTGTGTGTGTGTGTGTGTGTGTGTTGAATTACACTTTACAAAGCATCAAGGGAATTTTTTAATCTAACATGTTTTTCTTTATAAAGGAACACAGAAAACTAATAACTATTTTTCCCTCATAATTAGTTCTGTGATCTAACTCTTGTTAATTTGGATCTCTGATAATCAGAGCTATTCCCTGATCAGTTTTCCACAATTAAATGATGAAACTCTATCCTGTAGGTTTTTGAACATTTTTTTAATTTTGTTCATGACATAGATATGTGTGTATGTGTCATAACCAAAACCATTGTGTGTGTATGTGTTGTGTGTGTATACATATACATACATAATTATTTTTCATTATATATAAATATATATCTTAGAGAAAATAACCTTTTGAGAACGTGTTTATACATTTAAAATAATTGCACATATTTAAAAATATTTGACTTGTTATCACCTATGAAATAAAAGAGTAATTAATACCACTACACTTATACCTCAAAATAGCCTTAACAAAAATGCCAATAATTTGTAGACTTAAATTATGAAACAAGGTAAAATATGTAACATACTTTAATGTTTTAGAAAAAGTTTTGCCTCAAAACATAAGTTTATTCTAAATGTGTTTAATAAATCATTGGAAGTTATCAGGGGAGAAAGTTTTAAATTTGAAATGAACTTTTTTTTTGACAATATGGTGTATGTGTGAGATACAACAACAATAATAATTTCTGAAATCTAAACAGCACTAAAAGTCACTTATCTGGGCATCAATTTTCTATCTGTAAACTAGAAGAGATGTATCAAAGAATATATAAAATCCATATATTTTTAACACTTTCAGTCAACAAATTAGGTAACATTTAGAAATACATATGATATGATGACGATTACTCAATTCTTAGTAAATCTGAAATCAGAGGCAATGAGATATTGGTGTGTTACTGCAATTCCAGAACAAAATGAGATTCTCATATTCCTTGTAGAATAACAAAGGAGGACCAGGCAACATAAATTAAAGAGAATTCACGTATTTTAAACAGTATGTTCCTGCTGACACTTTTATTACTTGGAAGAAACTTATTACACAATTATTGATCTTAAGATCAAGAGGATCAAGGTTGATACAAATAAATACATATAAAAATTGGATACATACTAATCTCTATCAAATTATAGTTATAAAGCTTGTAAGAAACTAACTTATACCTATTTGGTTATTGAGAAATAGAAAATAACCATAGGTTGCAAGTTTACAAAATATTGTCATTTCCAGTTAGGACTAGGTTTTGCTTTGCTTTGGGAGGCTGCTGAGATGTACTTCATTTGGAGTTATTTCTTTCAGCCCATGAGAAGAAAAGTCAATGTTGCAGATTATGACCAACTCCACAAACAGTGGTTCTTTAATCAGAATACTGACATGGATATTGCCAGGTGAAAGCTTTACTGAATTCTGCTGCGGAGTGAATACACTAAGGGAACCACTAAGAAGAAATACAAAGCACTGGGATTGGACCAAGAGACATGAGATTCCAGTCCTGGTTCTGTTACTTTCTAGTGTGACCTTTGACAAAACATTTTACGTGTTGCTGTTCCCATCTTAAAATTCAGAGCAGAATCAAATACTAGACTTTAATATGTGCCTGAATGATTACTGTCCATGTCTTCTGATCTCTCATGCTTGGTATATCATCTGACTCCTAGTAAGAGATCAAAATATAGCTTTTGAATTTAAGTTATAAAAAACTAAAACTTTTGCCAATAAGTTTGCAAAAGTACTAATATTTTTTCTTCAAGAGTCATTGATTTCATTTGCCCAACACTAGTAAAGTCTAGGGAATAAAAAAATCTATACTTTGGACTTACGTCCTAAGAATCTGAAACCAATCCTGTTTCTCCTCTACTATACATCCTCTTTCTCCTTTACTAATACTACACTAAATGGGAAGGCTAATAGAGGCTATAGTATTTATATTTAAATTATTGTTCAGGCACATGTTTATACTCCATGAAGTCCCTTGGATAATTTTTATTACTTATCATTTAAAAGCCTTATTTAGAAATAACAGGCAAACTGCATCCCACTAATCAGATTCTAAATTGCCATTTTATAAACTCCAGATGAAATAAATGGCATGAGGACTTTCAGGGAGCCACTCTGGATATGAAGGGACAGGTGAAAAGATGGATCTCAACACTGAAACATGACAACAGATATTTGGAAAAAATGCAGTAGAACAAAGTGAAAGCATTTCAATAATCATTGAGGTGATTCTTAACCAGTGAGGCATTAATCAGTATATTAATTTAGCCTTATGTATTTTATTTATAAAATAATTTTTTTCCAGAACAGATGATTAAAGACACTTGCAATCATTTAATAAGTGATCAAACCTATATTTTGAGCTAGACACTGTACTAGCTGTGTTGGGGAATTAAGAAAAAAATAGGATGTATTCTGTTATCTAGTTTATACTAGATTGATGAGTACATGAGGAATCAAGTGCCAAATTCTCTGCAATTAACAACTAATGTTGCAAACGCAGAGTCTAGATGTAACCATACAGGACACTGTCAATAAGGTTTTCTATAGAACTCAGGAATGATGTACAATGCAGAATGAAATATATGATAATAATTAGTCATGCTTGCCCATTTCAGAATCCTAGACACAGATTTGTGCCTACATTTGTGGTCCCATGTAAGGCACATGAGAGCCGTAGTCTACCAGTAATGAGTACCAATTACCATGTGAAATGCACTTTGACTAACACTCAGGAGGAGGCTATCTCAAAATATCTGGATTACTGTTTATATTATTTGACTAACTTAGTCAAATTAGACCAAAAATGTGGTTTGGGTTGAACTGACCACTTATTTTGAATTCGTGTGGCTACTGCCTTGGAGCATAGTTCTGCCACAAACAAAACAAAACAAAACACTTTTAAGTGAAACATATTATGAACAGACTGTCCTTGGTGAGAGTGCAAGAAAGAACTTTAAAAATTATTTCTATGAAGTTTTTCAGGTATTATGTTGTGAATTAATAATTCCTCTGTGTTCTCAACTGTTGGAAAGTCATTACTTATACTCAGAAAATGTATGCATCAACAAAATCATGTATATTGTTTATACATGTTTATACATTTAAACCATGCATTGTTTAAAATGAACCAATAATTTGGGGAGAAACACACAATTTTTATAATCTTTAAATCAAAAAAATCCTAGTAAGGAAGTCGACCTGACCTTCTATTATTTTACTTAAATTGCTTAGCATATTTAAAGTTATTTTATTACTAAATGAATTGCATTTAGTAGAAGGACCCAGATCTGATGGCTGAGCCATTGAAAGTGAATATGCTATTTTCCATTATTAAAACCAAAGGGCTGATTTCACTCTAATTATACACATAATTTATCATTTCAAGGAGATCTTGATGTTGTTTTTAACATATTTACTATAAATACAAATTTGAAAAGAACAGAAAACTTTAAATTTGAAGTGAGTACCATGACATCAGGTCCCTATATGGATAAATAAAACTATTTTACTAGTTTATATAGAGTATTTCTTTCAGTATTTTATAATGTGTTTCCCCAAGAAAGTCAAACAACATATCAGTAACAATTGGCTACAAACCTGCCTATTCTTTTCATTGATTCTTATGAAGTTCTGATGGATTTGGATCTTCTAAGGAACTCCATATTTTCTTATAGATATTAATGAGTGTTTGAGCCTCTCCTCCTCCAAAAGGGCTAACTGTTGCTCGAATTAAAAGCTAAGACTGGCAAATGAGATATGTCATGGACTAATTAAAAATTAATTTTAAAATACAATAAAATTATAAATGCTCACAAAATGAACTTCCTGAGGATGAAGTCCCCTAAGCAGGGTGATCATGTGCCCCAGTTTGCTAGGGCAGTTCCAGTTTATATATTTATATTCAAAAGTGTCCTGGTTTGGATGAAAAATTATATATGGTCACCCTAGCTATACTTATCCATATTGCACTGACAAGTGGTACATAAATACTGAGAGTGAGTAATTCATCTGGGAAACTAGAATCGCTTTTCCCAGAAGAGTTTAAAATAGTTCTTATTTCTAGGATAGTATTAGTTGGCATTGAAAAAGATGCCCTTTTCATCGCTGGATATGTATTGTGAACTTATTCTGAAATGCTTCTTATTTGCTGAATATCCATCTTCATTGTGAAAATAAATGGTTTATTTAATTTTGTGTTTATGCATGTTGACCTAAGCAACATTTGATTAAGTGACCACATCTTACATTTTGCTTAAAAAATTAATTATTAAGTTCTAAGAATGCCAAATAGTATGAATGTTTTCCCAGTACAGACTATTCTATTCAGCTATTGTCATATTTATATAACTTGTAAAATTATTAGCAATTTATATTTTCTTTTCAATAATTTATTTGTGTTTAACATCACTCTATCATACACAGTGAAAGCTTTTAAATATAAAGTAGTGTGGAACTATATATAATGCATATATTAAAGAATAATGCAATGTATTTGCCTAAGAATTCTTAACACCTTTGAGAAAGTATCATTTTTTTTTAATACTTAGCTTTGAGGAGTTGCGTATCTACAGTCTCATCCTGCCATCTAGTGTTAAACATTCTCAAATTGCCAAAGTTGCTCTCTTAAGTGAAATAATAATGGAATTCTGTCCTTTTTTCTTTAAATAAAAATCCCAATAACTAGGGAAGATTTCTAAGAAGACAATCTGATGTACATGATGACTAGAGTTATAGTGGGCATGTACTTATTGTAGCTATACAATTAAAATATCCTTTTATATACAGCAAAAAGAATATGTACTTCATACAGTATTTAGATGCAAAGGCAAACAATCATTAAATAAATATTAAAACGTGAGTGAAACATTACAAATTAAAATGACATACCACCTTTTTTCTTCCAATGAATGTACATGTCACATATATGTAACATACATACATTTAAATATTTGAAATGATCTAAAGCAGGACAACTCTGAAGCCTATGGCTACGTTAAAGTGGATTAACTCCTACATATCTGATCAGGAATACAAATCAGATTTTCAAAAGCTCACAACAGAGTGAAAAGTGTCTTTCACATTTGATAAACCAGGACCTCACTGTATTCAAGCATGAAAAATATTTGTTTTACCACTCTGTGTTAGGAAAAAAAATCAATGATTAATTGGTTATAATCCTGCCAGTCTGGCTTAATACAGCTGATATTTGAGAGACAGTATTTGGGGGCATATTAATTCCCCCTGAAATCTACCTTTCTAAACAGTTGTATCATCAGAAAGCAAGGTTTCTGAACTAGAGCCATCCATTGGATGTTAACTGATCATCATATTAATTGATCATCTGCCATGTACAAAGCATTTGGATGGTTACTGGGAGTACAAAGTTGGATAATAGGGCCATGGTCCCTGCTCTCAAGGAATTTAGTTTCTATCCTCAGGTAGACATTTAGGGAAATACACTTATTTTTACTCATATTGCTCAAATACTCCAATTGCTTAAAAGCAATATGTTCAATGACTGAAACACATCAGGACTGAGTGGATAGGAAGGTAGGATGGAGGGAGGACATACTTCTTGCAGAAGAGCATTTTCTCTGAAGGTAATAATTACTCTGGAACCTAAAAGTCAAGAAATATGAGGTATTCCATGGATTAGAAAGGAGTCTGTTCTCCGTAGGGCCCAGAAGCAGAGATTGAGAGAAGGATTTAGGTTCCCACAATTTACTGAAGGAGTGCTCTTTAGACTTTAGGGAAAAGCATTAAGGGAGGGAATGAAGCAGGACTGGAAGAAGAATGAGGTGAGCAAGCATGTGGTCTCAGGTAAAATCTGGATTTGGCCTAATGCATAAGGCTAGGGCTCTGGAGTATAAATTGCCTGTCAGATTTGTCCTCCCCTGCTGCACAGGAGTCTGTCTTTTCATAGCTTCTTCTTAGTCAGTCCTTGTGTGAAGCGCTCTGGGAGAGGGAAACAACTTCTAGGGAAAGTAACTACTATCAGCTGAGGACAATTTGCAGAAGGACGCAGCTGGGAACTATTAGCAGCCAGTTCTCCCAGCAACAGGGAGGTGAGTGCACCAGCTCAGTACGGGTGGTAAACCAAAACAAAGCTGACTCGGAATACTGCTGCAAGTAAGCAAAACCTGTCCAAGTGCTGCACCTCGATTGTTCCTAGAGTCTGGAGATCAGTGAGCAAGAAGAGAGTTCCAGGTGAGTATATCAGGACATAGTAAGTAGGGCCATGTAGGTTGTGATAAGGAATTTGTATTTTAATCTATTTGCAATGGTCATGCACTCCAAATCAAGTTTTATGCTTTATTCTGTGAGGCTGGGTGGGACTGGGGTGGTGGGGGTGGCGTGAGTAGGCAAGTACAAAACCTTTCCCTGAGAAATGTTTCTATGTCTTTCTGCAAAGTTATTAGGAAGTTAATGTCTGCAGTGTCAACCATGGTCCCTTATATATGGTATCCTTAAAATGCATTTCTCATGGTATTTGTGACTATTCAGAAAAAAAATACTATGGTTGGAGGACCCTCTTTTTTTGGATTAATTGTAAGGAAGCATAAAATATAGATTCAACTTTGAGTTGTATTAATTAGTGTATCTTTAAGTACTTAATATCTAGCAGTGCTTCTGTGGTCTCTGCTCTGTTTTAGGGGAAGTTGAGGAAGAAGAGTAGCATTGTTGATGACTGGCGTTTTTCCAGAAATATGCTGTATGCTTTAGACATTTTCTTTAACTCTGAATAAGATTTTATTTTCACTTTTCAGGTGAGGAAATAGGATCTTAGTAAGTTTACATAACTGGATAAATTGGTAGAACTGGAACTTGAAACTTAAGTTGTTTAGTTTTCAAACCAGTCCTCCTTCTTCGTGACATTATGAATAAAGTATTTAATCTGGCAAACTACTTCAGATATTTTTGGGAGAAAACTGTATGGAATATAATTCAAATGATATTAGCTACTGGAGTTTCAGTTAGATGATTCTGCACTGAGAAAAAGAAAATAATGAGTATTAGCAATATGGGAAAACACAGAACAGCGTTCAGAAAGTTTGCATTAAAGTATCACCAGACGCAGATGTAGAGAATGGACTTGAGGACACGGGGAGGGGGAAGGGTAAGCTGGGATGAAGTGAGAGAGTGGCATGGGCATATATACACTACCAAATATAAAATAGATAACTAGTGGGAAGCAGCTGCATAGCACAGGGATATCAGCTCGGTGCTTTGTGACCACCTACAGGGGTGGGATAAGGAGGGTGAGAGGAAAATGCAAGAGGGAGGAGATATGGGGATGTATGTATACATATAGCTGATTCACTTTGTGATACAGCAGAAATTAACACACCATTGTAAAGCAATTATACTCCAATAAAGATGTTTAAAAAAAAAAGCATCACCACTAGCTTGGCTATTTTTCTATTCAGATATATTTATAATCTGGTTTCTATCCAAAGCACACATTTCCAATATTACTCATATATGAATAATAGTATAAGTTTCTGAATATTTGGAAGGATGACACAAGGAATAATGGTGATCATTTTTTAAACTTAAAATTTCTTAGAAACATAAGATATAGTTATATACTTTAATATGAGTTTTACATAGGTTCATTATAAAAATAAAAACATTCACTGCTTTTTACCCCTTTTACCCATGTTCCATATTAAAAATTTTATAACACCTCTTAGGCAATTATCTCAAAAACAAATTATTAAAAATTTCTAAAATTCTAAATATAAAATTTTTACATTTTTCTTCATTAATCTTGTTAACAGTAAAACTACTTAATCTCATTTCTCATTTTAAGAAATTGTTACTTTAGCAAACAAAATTTACCTAAAATTTCCTACTCTAACTTTTAATTGCCTAATTTATTTGAATAATTCTTACAGCTCAAACTATATTTTAAAACTTTGGGAAATAATAAATATTCAACACATTTTAATATCAATAGCTATCATCTTATGGATACTTACGATGCAGCAAACACTATGCTAAATACTTTCCATGTGTGCTCTCACTTACCCTCATAATCATTTCACAGGCAAAGAAGAGTCAGGCTTATTGAGTACAAATCCAAATTGGTTTGAATCCAAATCCTATGCTGTTTATTATTGCATTTGATTTGGTGTTTTATGTTTTTCTTCTACAATACTTAAAATATTCTTCATTTGTGTCTGACAGTTTACTGGCAGCCAGTAGATAAAGAGAAACTGTGGGATTTACTGGATTTTAAAGATTTTCTTCCCAATTAAATGATGGTATGTATGTGTGTGTAGCTTGTGAAGGAGAAAAATAAAGAGAATATGCAAAAGGTTGAATAAAATTTTTCCTAACGTATACTTAGCTTTATAATTCCACAAACTTTCTCATCGAACAGTGGCAGATATTTTGAGTAAAAAAAAAATGGTAATTGTTTATTTCTTCATCTCTGGAGTAGAAACTTCTTGGCAAGATGGATCATTTAGGTAGCTCACAGCTGTTTGCATTTTGAAACTCTCTGGAAATCTCCCTAGAGTGATTTACAAATTTTGTAGAACATTCTGTTGAGAATAGGGAATACGTTAAAAAAAAATTGACTTTTGAAGGTCAAAATTCTTGCTTTCTGATTCCAAAAATTGACTAAGAAGGAAGTATTGAAAGTTTCCTCTGACTTCTAACTTGAGAGCACCTGCAGCTTAAGAAAGAGAGGTCAGTAAATTGGAATTACACTCTTTATGAAAATACAGATTAAATATGGATTAAAACCCCAAAGACACTCAGGTTCATAACTGACTTAGCTGATATTATCTCATGATAAATGAAGAAGAGCAAATCATCAGTAGTGTTGACAGAAATGGCTTAATTTTGGTTCAATTGAATTTGCTTAAAACTTATTAGTTAGAATAAATTGTAGATTGAAATAAAATATTTTGGTACTTGAAATAATTTACGCTTCACTAAATTTTGCTAGCTCTTTCAAGAATTATTACAAAAAGAGATTAAATACTTTATCATAAGCAAAAGCCAAATGTTAAGGCATTCAGAATCTTCCAAAGTGAGTGGGCCCCCTATAAAGTAGTAACTTGGAAGCTTGTCATAAAAAACTTCTGTTGTTTATGGACTAATCAGGCACTGAAAAAGAAAATCTGTTGCAGGTGTAGTCAGTTTAGATAAGGCAAGCTGCATCCACATAGGCTAGTTTTGGAGGAATATAGCAGACCACTGAAAATGACTTCCTTAATCTACATGGAATGCGGTTATTACCAACAGAAGAGCCTGGCCAGTGTTGACTTCTGTTTTTTAGTCACAGAACATCTTCACATTTGTTTTGGCTTACCATGTATCGGTGTTGGAGGCTTTAAAATAGAGAACATTTTTATAAAATTCTAAAATGCCAAACTGGAGGAATTTTTATAAGCAGTCAAGTCCAAAACACTATTTCTAAATATGAGTAAATGTGGGGTAAACAAATTAGATGACAAACAAATTCATCCACCAGGTAGTGTCAGTATTTGTATAATAAACAATAACTCTTAGTTCACACTTCAGAACTTTTCCCCACAGCCTGTGATGGAAAGTGAAAGCCTTAAACAACTTTACATTTATTTTAGTTAACATCTATTTTTCAGCTAAGCACTCCATGCACATAATTGAAAGATCAATTATTACTAAATGTGTATAACAAGTAAAGTGCTATTCCTCATCCCTCAGACTTCCACATCCAACTTTTTTCTGGCTTCCTTCAATTCTTGCCGTTGAGAGGCACAATTCCTTTTCTTATTTCTGCTTCTCTGTATGTGACCTATTCCTCCATATTTTCCCCTGTTCTTTAGAATTTTCTCACCTGTAGTGTTTGAAATTTCGTGTGTGCGTGTGTGTGTATGTATGTGTAGGGAGTGTGCTGGGTAGGTTTCCCTTTGTTGAATACAATATCCCATTTCAATAAAGGAAACATGTTATTAGTTCTATAAAATTTCCCTCCCCTCAATTTTATCTCTTCTATTTTTGTAGAACTTCTATTACAACAAGTTTGGGCTCTTGAATTGAATTCCGAATTTTCTTACTCTTTTTTCCTCTCCCATTTTCCTTTTCTATGGCTTTTTCCTTCTATAGCTTAGATATTTTCATCACTTTTCTCTCCAGTTTCTTAATTTTAAAAATGTTTATTGTATTTTAGTGTTTTTTCTTCATAATCTAGTGTTCTTTCTCTGCAAATACTAATTATAAGGGTTACAATAAATGGAAAGGTATTTAGCTTTTTTTACATCCCTCAATAACATATTGAAT
Source organism: Orcinus orca (assembly GCF_937001465.1). Taxonomy (NCBI): domain Eukaryota; kingdom Metazoa; phylum Chordata; class Mammalia; order Artiodactyla; family Delphinidae; genus Orcinus; species Orcinus orca. Next base: position 74,269,106 of record NC_064565.1, read on the forward strand.
TTTTCTGTGGGGTTTTTCTGTAAAAGTCATTTACACATCTTTTGTGGGATTTACTGTTAAGTAGATTAGGGTTTTTGTTCTATTGTCACTAGTATGTATTTTCTGTTTTTCTTTTTTTAAATTTATTTTTAATTTTATTGCTATTTTCCTATTTAGCCTACAGAAATACTATCGATTTCATATGTTAAAATTGCATAAAGTAATCTTGCTGACCTCCAGTGTTCTGTTGTTTTAGATTCTCTTGGATTTTCAATTATGACAAGCATATTACATGCAAATAACTAATATCATGGTAATATTTATACCTAATTTCTGTTTCTTGTCTTTTTGCTTTGACTGTAAAACTAAGACAGCCTGGATATGTTAATAGCAATGGTAATAGAGAGCATCTTGCTCCTGTTCCTGAGTTTAATGAATATGTTTCTAAAAGTTTACCCCGAAGTATTATATAATTTTTGGTAGATATCCTTTACCAGATTAAGGAAGGTCTCTTCTCCTAAATTTGCTAAATTTTTAAATCATAAAACAAGTATCAAATTTAATCAAATGATTTTTCTTTATATATTGAAAATGATAATTTGGCTTATACTTTTTATTAATATTTTTTCATTACATTAAACAACAATTGCATTTGAACCATCTTTATATTTCTTGTAAATCATCAGTATTATTGGTTTTTCCTTTTGCCTCAAATAACAATATGGCTCAGTTACAGACCCTGTCTTTAAAAAAATTTTATATTTTCATCATGGATATTTGCTTTATTTTTGATTTATAAAAATACTACATTACAGTATATTTATCTTGGTTACTGAGTTTGTTTATGTCCCTTCAAATTTTGTGCCTGAGGCAAGTGTCTCACTTGTCTCACTCTACTCCCAGCCCTGCCAGTCAGATCACATATTTCAGATAGTGCTGATACCAACCAGATATTGGGGAGTAAATTTGTGAATCAAATCTGGTCAGTCAGAAAGTTACATTTCTCTAAACATGGCATTTGGCTCAAGGCTGGCCATAAGACATTTGGGTCAAAGAGAGGGAGGCCAGGATATGTTTTTGTTTTTAAGTTAAGATTTTATTATTATTATTACTGCTACTACTACTATTATTATTATTAAAGCAGTTTTAGATTCACAGCAAAATTGAAGGAAAGGTAGAGTTTTCCCATGTCTCCTCTACCATAACACATACATAGCCTCTCCCATTATCATCATCCCTGACCAGAATGTTACATTAGTTACAGTTGATGAACCTACATTGACACATGATCACCCAAGGTCCATAGTTTACATTATGGTTCACTCTTGCTGTTGTACATTCTATGTTTGGACAATATATAATGACATGTATCCATCATTATGGTATCATACAGAGTATTTTCACTGCCCCCCAATCCTCTGTGTTCTGTCTATTCATCTCTTCCTCCCCCATGCCCCCAACCCCTGGTAACCACTGATATTTTTACTGTCTCCATAGTTTTGCCTGTTCTAGGCAAATGCCATATATTTGGAATCATACAATATGTAGCTTTTTCAGATTGGCTGTTTTCACTTAGTAATATGCATTAAGTTTCCTCCATGTCTTTCCATGGCTTAGTAGTTCATTTCTTTTTTGTGCTGAATAATATCACATTGCCTAGATGTAACAGAGTTTATCCATTCATCTACTGAAGCACATCTTAGTTGCTGCCAAGTTTTGGCAATCATGAATAAAATTGCTATAAGTATCTGTGTGCAAGTTCTTACGTGAACATACATTTTCAACTCCTTTGGGAACACCAAGGAGCATGATTACTGGATGGTATAGTAAGAGTATGTTTAGTTTTGTAAGAAATTGCCATGCTGTCTTTCAAAGTAGCTATACTGTTTTGCATTCCTACCAGCAATGAATGAGTTGCTCTTGCTTTACCACATCTTTTCCAGCTGTTGGTGGTGTCAGTGTACCTTATTCAACCATCCTAATACGTGTGTAGCTCACTGTTGTTTTAATTTGCATTTCCATGGTGACATATGATGTGGAGCATCTTTTCATAAGCTTGTTTGCTGTCTGTATATCTTCTTTGAGGTGTCCGTTAAGGTCTTTGACCCATTTTTAATAGGGTTATTTGTTTCCTTATTGTTGAGATTTAAGAGTTCTTTGTATATTTTGGATAACAGTCCTTTATCCAATGTATGTTTTGCAAATATTTTCTCCCAGTCTGTAGCTTGCCTTCTAAGCTCTTGATATTTTGCAGAGCAGAAGCTTTTAATTTTAATGAAATCTAGCTTATCAATTATTTCTTTCATGGATCATACCTGAGGTCAGGACTTTATTTCAGTTCTTTGAGGTAAGAGAGTACAAACTTTTCTAGAAAACTTTACTCTGAGAGGATGTGGGACTTAAATTCTGGAAGTCATCTTGAAATCCTGTGAGATTAGAAAATAAAGGCAAAAAATGTTGGGCAGCAGAATCAGAGGTGAAGATAGATTGAATTCTGATGACAATATGAGGCCCTGAATCCAACCATAATGCAGTCAGCTACCTTTGACTTTTTCAATTTTTGTGATAAAAAATATCCCTGTTTTGTTTCAGACTGTGTGGGCCAGAATTTTTCTCATTTGTAAGCAAATTGATGAGGAGATCATACCTGTTGTCCTAAAGCTCTATTTTATTGTTACGCTATATGATTAAATGCCTGTGCACCTCTCTCTCTTTGGTAAGATGAATTATCATGTATTATTACTCCCTTTAAAAGTGGTCTGAATAATCCTAGCCAAGACTTCAGCTATGTGGTTAGAATAGTTCAGAGGTTGGGCCTGAGCGGCTGACAAGATCAAGGTTTCCGGTTCTGCAAAGCAGAATGCAGGGAAGGCAACTAAGATGTGTCCATGTTCAAGTCCTTGAGAAAGAACTAAAAGTCAAAAATTGGAGAGAGTAAATACAAATGCTAATTTCATAAAAACGAGACAAGAGCAGGAAGAGCTGGTGAAAAAATCAGAAAGTCCCCTAAATAATTGGTTACTTTAATGTCATATTCTTCCTTCTTCTGGTATAAAAATTGGACAGGCCTCCTTCAATAGTCAGGATCGGAAGTCATTTATATAATATATTGTCATATGATATATATTTAAATATATTATATTTGTACAACTATATGAGATGATTGGTAGAAATATATATGGAATAAATTAAATGTAGAATATATGGATTATAAGGCATAGCACACTAATTTGCTGAGTAAGAAATCATAACACATGGATGCCCATTTATAACTGAAAGGATTATTAGCAAATTCCAATTAAAGGAGGTAAGTAGAGTGGAGCTTGTGGAATAAGTTTTTTCTTTGTCTTAGAACTCTTTATCTTTGGAATAACTGAAGAGCATTAATTTTTATTTTTTGAAGTATAAAAAACTCATGAGTATAACAGTCATACTTTACTATTCAGGATAATATATTTTATTTCTTATACTGTAAAAAATAAAATCATTTGAGCAATTTTCAGCATACATGGTTAATTTTGAACAGAGAATAAACAAAGTCGGTAAATAAGCATTATATGCTGTATAACGTAATTCTATATAAAATTCACAGTTAGATGCATTTGATTATGCAAAATAAGGGAAAACAATACCACCAGCGACAATCTTATTTAAAAACACAGTAAACATAATATTCACATGCATTAAACATTGCAAACCATCTCTCAGTGTGTGTCTTTCTTGACTAAGTAATGAAGCCATGAATAGTTGTTGGCGAAAATAGTCAACTCACCAATGTGCTGTTTATATGTCCTTGGTAGCAACTTGACCTAGGGAGACTTTACCCTTTATTTAAAGCTATTGCTATCCATGTATAAAAGACAACAGGAATATTTCACAAGAGATTTTGATTTCCAAAAGTTCCAAATTCCACAGCAGAGACTCAGTTTAAGGCAGTTACTTATGTATGAATATTTGAAATCAAGATACAGAAATTTTCTTAAGTGAACAAATTGACACTGTTTTTCAATGATATAATTTTTATGCCATAGGGTGTATATTAGAACTTTTCATGTTATGCCTCAAAATACAGTGATTTTATAGTTCACATCAGCTGTACCCTGACTTCACATGAATGGTCTGGAGGGGATCATATTTTTAAATAAAAAATCAGCATGAATAAACTAAGTAATTAAACATATATTCAGTGATCAGTGAATACCACTTTAAATTGAAATAGTCATGAAAGAGTAGTGTAGGTAAGTGCAAAAATATATATAAATATATCAAAATTGGGGGATGGGGTGGGGTTAAGTACCAATTACTGAGTCATCGAAGGATTTTGAGTGGTGGAGAAATATATGAATTAATTCTTAAGTAGTTTCCAAGGTTTGGGGAAGGAAAAGGAGTGAATAGGTAGAGCAAAGAGGATTTTGAGGACAGTGAAAATACTTCGTTTGATACTATAAATGGTGGAATCATGTCATTACACATTTGTCCAAACCCATAGAATGTACACCAAGAGTGAACTATAATGTAAACTGTGGACTTAGAATGATTATGTTTTGTCAATGTAGTTTCATCAGTTGTAATAAATGTCCCACTCTGTTGCAGGATGTTGATAATGGTGGAGGCCATGCATGTGTAGGGTCAAGAGTTATTTGGGAAATCTTGAAATGTCCTCTCGATTTTGCTGTGAACCTAAAAGTGCTCTAAAAAAATAAAGCTTAAGGAAAAATTTAAAAAAGAAAAGAATTAAATTAATAATGATATGAAGAATGAAGTAGATGTAAAAAGCCTGGGAGTTAGATGAACTTTATGAAAAAGGAAGCATTAGTGTTTAGAAACTGATTGGAAGTAGTATATGAGGGAAAATAAGAAATCAAAATGGGTTCAAACTTTCAAGCCTGAGGAGCAGGCAGAATTATGATACTATTGCTAGAGAGAAGTAATTAAGCTAAACTAAATGGATAAAGTGGTTAGTTGTTTCTAGATGACAAGTTCAAATTTTAATGTGAAATTTGAAGTGAACATCATAGAATCTGAAATATCTAGAAGGCTGTTGAGATGTCAGACTGTACATGACTCAGCAGAGAAGGAAAGGTATAGATCTGGATAAAGTGAATTAACTCCAGAGAAATGTTAGTTAAAAGCCTGAGAGTGAATAACACATATGCTTTCTAGTAGAATCTTCCTTGCTGATAATTTTCTCTTCCTTTTCTACAGAAATAACATGATTTTGTTTTAAAAGCATGAATTACTGGTTGCTTTGTGTGCAAAACTTAATTATAAATGAATAGGTTTCAGGAGTTTTAAATATACTTGCTATTTTTGGTAAGAGAAAAGTTTGTCAAGCAATAAAATTAGGAAGTACATAAACAATTTCCTTTTGATTGCCACTAAGAAATTCCCTTTCCCACCAAGTCTTTTCTTATCATGATCTGTATTTAACACACAGCTATTCAGCCGTCTTTACTGATCTGATGAGCCATAAGCAAATAAAAGTTACATCAATCAAAATCAGGCAGGCACATGACGTAGAGTTGACTTTCTTTGTTCAGATATGGTTTGGCTCAAGATTGTTCGAGGTGCTGGTTAATGCAAAATGAGAAAAAGTATGTCTAGGGAGGGAATCACATGACAGAATTCTGTTATTACCAGCTCTTTCCAAATGAGTGATCTTTCCAAATTGAGTGATCTTTATCAGAAGAAGATGCTTGCCACTATTTTAGATGTGAAACCCCAAAACCACTTGATCTTTAATAGTTGTATTTCTTAATCTGGACATAGGCTGTAAAAAATATAATTGTATACATGATCAAAACAAAAGTGACAACATATTCTCAAATAGGATGATCACCAAATGGTAAAATGGACTGATTTGATGTCAGTTGTATGATAAATTGTAGTTAAATGGCAGATAGTTAGAAAGGGATTGAGAGAATAATAAGTTCATAGTAGACAGTTAATAAGTTATAGCCATAGAATAAGCAATTTGACCAGATAAGTAAAGGAACTCTGATGCAAATGCATTAATAGCAGGTAATATATGCATAGAAAATTCATTAAAAAGATTTCAGGAGAGAAAAAATAGAAATCATAATGAAAAGTTTTATCCAAAATATTTAGTAGAAATAATGTTGTAATGTAACAAATTTATATCTTTTTAACAAAAATTTCTTCATATACTATTTTCACTGGCTGCTTCTTTCTTTTTCTTTTGGTTTTAATTAATCCCCCTTTTGATATTCTTTGGATAAAACCTAAAAAGGAAGATAAATAAATTTATGCATGATAAAGTAACAACATAATAAAACATTTAATCTAAAATTTCTTCAAATTATCTTTTAATGTTTAAAACCAAAAAACATGTAATTGGTTTAAAAGTCTTTAATTTGTCTATATCTTTGTGTAAACAACCTCTTTCTAAGGATGTCACTTTGCATAAATGGGTAAACGTTATTGATTTTTATTATTCACCTTGAGCTACAAAATAATACTCATTTTATTAAAGTGGACATGTGGCTATGTAGAGTTATAGATGATTTTTATTTACATATTAATACTCTATAAATATGCAACATTTTTATTGTCAGAAGAAAATAAATACATTAAAGTTTTGTGCATTAGAAAGCTTAAAGATATTTTGGTATAATCCTTTAAAATGAAAGCTTAGTATGTAAATATTAAACGAATAAAATATTTTGTTTAAAATTGATTTTTTTCTATGAAGACACATTAAAAGGAATTACAGTTAACATATCTGGCAATATCATCAAAATGTAGTTGAAAAGGGGACACTTAGTTAAATAATAATACTGTTTCTTATCATAAATAGAACTCATTTCATACTTTCATAGATTAAAATTCATTCATAATTTCAACATAATTATTATCTTAAACACTAGTGAATTAATAAGAAGAATGTCCTCTATACCTTTTTTACAAGTCTTAAGACACGCTTTTTTAGAGGTAAAATTGTTTTCATTCCCTCCACATCCACTGTACTTAAATGGGCGGCATTTCCCAATGATTGAATTGTAGTAGAATCTACTCTCATTGGCTTGACATAATCCTCTGTCTGCTGGGCTCAGACACCAGGAGGGGCCATAAAATTCTAAAAACATCAAGAAAACATGGTAAGCCATATATGATAGTTAATCTGAAACTTTCATATTTATTGTTTATAGATTAGTCTTGTGGCATGTTTATGTAAAACAGTAATCTGAATGAATTAAAGTAACAAAATTCATGTATTTCAATTCTAGGAAAATGTTTAACCAATCTCCAAGTGTCCACTATACTGACACCTTTCTCCAATAAATGTAAACGTAGGTACATTTGTTAAAGGAAAGTGCCGGGATTACTCTTTATGTGACAAAACTAGTTGTACATAATACAAACAACCACTATTCAACAATTTAATTTGTGAAAATTTATTAACCATATCAATTTTTAAAAAAATTATCATTGTTTACATATCATTTGTTCATGAGTATTCAACTTTGCAAAACAAGTCCTGATGAGCAAAATCCTTACTCATTGTATGACACAAACTGAAGCTGAGAAAGAGTTCTTTCCCTGACTAAAGTTCTGAATGATATAACTAACATATCACAATTTAAAGCGCAGGGAATCAGGTATAGCAAATTCTAACCTTAAGCTTTGGAAAAGGAGCTCAGAAGAGATGATCTGGCTTAGTAATAAAGTTTTCTTGTGAATTGAACCATCAGTTCTAGATGAGTTAGATATTTTTGCAAAGGAAGGAATATTGCTAAAGGCAGGAAAGATCAAACATTTACAGGTTTAAACCAGACAGACAGGCTGGTCTGTCAATGGGACCAACCACTTTCAAAAACAGAAGGAAAAAAAACATGCAATTAGGGTAATGAAAGGATAACTCATTTCCTTAAGGCGAAGCAGAAAAATGGTTTCAGCCCAATGATAATTTTTAGCTCCTTCTGGAATTCCTGTCAGTGAGGGGAAGCTGGTACTCTTCAGTAGCAGAGCTAAACTGCTTGATATTATTGGTAAATCAGTACTGCAGGTAAATTGGTGGATGGTCAGGAATCAATAAAAGAGAGCTTTAGTGGCTTTGCCAAATAGTGAGATGTGGTACAGCCAATGCAGATGAAGAGGATTTGCTAAATGTACATCACTGGCAGAAAATAGAACTTTGAGGAATCCAGTAGCAATGAAGGCAAATAGGTTGTGCAAAAAAGCAAGAAGTGGTTTGATGGCAAGTGAACCCCAGGTGGATAGACTAAAAGAGAAATAAAACAATTTGAGAAAGAAATGAAAAAGATCTTAAATTGATAAACACAATTTTATAACCTCCTGCCTTCTATGTATTTAAATATTAGAGTGTCTTGATATAACGTCTCATGTAAAGAGAAATTCTGGAACATATAAGAGAAGCAGTGGGAATACTATGGGAATAATTTATGATAAAACATTTTAGAAAGGTGACATTTTCTGTCAATTCAAGAACTGAAATCACATTAAAAATTTTTGTATTATTTAGTCTTTGACTAGGTGTGTAGACACTGATTTTTTTTTTTTTTTTTTTTTTTTTTTGCGGTACGTGGGCCTTTCACTGTTGTGGCCTCTCCCGTTGTGGAGCACAGGCTCCGGACACGCAGGCTCAGCGGCCATGGCTCACGGGCCCGGGATCTTCCCGGACCGGGGCACGAACCCATGTACCCTGCATCGGCAGGCCGACTCTCAACCACTGCGCCACCAGGGAAGCCCTAGACACTGATTTTAAAAGAAACTCCTAGGATCTATAAAACATCATTCAAAATCATGTAGTCTAATTTATGTTTGGCCTCACCCCATTTGGGGGTTACAGTGCATGATTATTGCCATCATAAATCAAATTTAAAATGTACTTGGTGAGAATGTGTGCTTAATTTTTTAGAAAATGTCAAGGTCTTTTTGCCCCAACAATGGCTCAAGTAGGAGGAAATTTCTAACAACCTAGGAGAGATATGTTCTAATTGAGTCCAATATTGTGCAAGCTTTTCCAGTAGGTATGTTGTGGATTCTCATTAATCCACAGCCAAGAATATGAGATGATGAGATGGTTATCATTTGCCACCACTTCTAATTCCATGAGTCATCCAAAGTCATCACCTATGTTCAGAAACAAATGAAATACCCCACAAGCAATTAGCCTGATTTGAGAAACAGAAAACAGAGGAAATTGCTATTCTTTGAAAAATTATCCTCAGAAAGCACCCACAGATGCTTCATAGTATATGTGTAAGTATGATGATATGATTTATACATCAATTTCACTTTAGCATTTTGTACACAAGATGTCATTAGCCCACAGTAAGTTGAAAATAATAATATGGATGTACTTGTAAGTTATACACTTCTTTTCAAATGTTAGTTATTATGTCTTAATAGCAATGCCCTACCTCAAGTTCCTTATTCCGGGACAGAGAGAGTTTTCTGATGACAGGGAGCAAAATCATCCTTCTTTTTGCTTACAATCTAGAGTAAAACTGGCGCCATAACAAAATCAATGCCATTTCAACTTGAGCAAAAGTTGGCTTGGGTATCTGGGGCTACAGTCCCTAGATTAAAGGTAACAAGGGATGTGTCTCTGTTATCACAGGCCAGGAGCCTCAAACATCTTGTGAAAGCTAGAACCAAAATGATCTCTCCAGTGGGATCTGAAACCATGGAGCATACACCACAGTTTTGGTGGAGAGATGTACTGCAGCGTCTGTATTCCTTTAGCGACCCAGTCTTCCAACAGTTTGCCACTGACCAAATCTACTCAGAAGCCAAAGAAAGAGCATGAAGAAGGCAGGGGATTAGTTTGAAAGCAAACAGACAGTTGACAGCACAGATCCATCAAAAAGAGTTTTTCTACCTGTTAAATTGTCCCAGGCATCAGATTGCCTCTACCCGAAGCTCTTTGTGACTTCTGAATCAGAGGATGTGTGGAATGCTGCTTTCTGACAGCCTGGCATCTGGTGTGCAGACTTGAATTGTCCCTCTTACCAGATAGCAGCTCCTACTCAGAAAGTGTCTGTCCATGACTGACCCGATGACAGCTGTTTGTCTATCTCATTTATTTGTCCTGTTTTAATCACTACCTACACAGATCATCAAACACAACTCACATTTGACCCAGGTCAATATAGAGAAGTAAGAATATTTTGATTAGGGGGTTAAAGCTTGAAATTAATCACTAAGAATGTTGTATTTTAAATTTTAAAAATTATGTATTTAATAATGCAATAAGTTATCATCAGTTGGGGAGTCTTCATAATGTCATTACTCTTCAGAAACATGAATTATACCCACTACATAAACTAATCTATTTCTCCTAAAATCATTTAAACTCTAAGCAGTTAAGACTCTCATTGGATTATTTTAGCATAAACAACATAATTAAAATAATGAAGCAGATGGTTTCTCAAGGACATTTTAGCTCCAAGGATGTTTTGGGTCCTTGATTATCATTTGATTCAATCTCCAAAGGTGAGGAAATAGAAATATTTTTGCCCCCTGTGAGGAGATAAGCTTGACTGTTTTCAATTAACATATTTATTCTAGATAAACACAGTCACTCACCTATTCAAAATCCAGACTTTGATATCTACAGTGAAAGAAAATATAAAGATTTTGAAGTAGTTGCACAATGTGATATTTTGGTCTAGATTATAATTATTCACAGAAATTTAAGATCGAATAAAAAGACTCTAACCTGACTTCTGTTCTTTTCCAAAGTAATTTAATAACCAAATGCATTCTGTCTTGATCTTGCCATTAATAACAATTTAGATAGCTTCCATTTAGAGGGTCTATGATAGATTTCAGAATTCAGGATCCACTTACATTCTGCCAGGAGCTGCCATGATGTAGTATGACTAGTAAACTATAAGGTGATGCTCCAGAGCCAGTTTTATATGTAGAGTGCCTTATGCAATTGCTTTGAAACTTACACACTAAACTTTGAATTTTGTACTCACTTGAATCTTTACTATGGTGTCTCTCTTACTGTCCCATTTTACATGCCTATATTTAGGCTTTTATTTTACCAACGAACTTAGGTTTTAGGAACTACCTCATCACTTGTTGAATAAATTATTTTTTGTCTTCTGAGATTCTTTTAGGGAATTGAATAACAAATCTTTCCTTTGAACAACAAATTCTTTTTTCCCATAATTTTATTGTGAAGAAAAATATAAAGATTTTTATTTTCTAATTATACTTTATCATTGTAAAATGTTGAAATAATATAAAAGTATGACAAATATAAAACAAAAGTTCTCCATAATTTGACCCTTGCCCTTTAAACCACCACCAGTGGTTTGGGAATATCTTCCCCCAAATCGTTTGCATATGCAAACATATTAGTATACTGTTCTGTCTCATTATTATATTTGATAATATTTTCTGGCTTGTTTCCACATTTCTTCATCTGTATACCTCATTCTTTTTTTTTTTTTTTTTTTGCGGTACGCGGGCCTCTCACTGTTGTGGCCTCTCCCGTTGCGGAGCACAGGCTCCGGACGCGCAGGCTCAGCGGCCATGGCTCACGGGCCCCGCTGCTCCGCGGCATGTGGGATCTTCCCGGACCGGGGCACGAACCCGTGTCCCCTGCATCGGCAGGCGGACTCTCAACCACTGGGCCACCAGGGAAGCCCTACTACCTCATTCTTTTTAATGTATGCACAGTATTTAATTTTTTGAATTGACTACAGTATACTTAATCCATTATTGTGTATACATAGATTACTTCCGTTTATTTTTTTCAGTTCCAGACAGTGGCTCATGAACATCCTTATATACTGGTTCAGATATTTCTAGGAGATATTTCTAAAATTAGAATTGTGCAAAAGCTATATTCAATTTATAATTTGGTAGATGCTGTTGCCTTTTCCACTAAAAGTTTATATAAATTTATACATTTACAATAGTGTTTAAAAGTGCCTAAACAATTTAACAAAAAGTGCCTAAAAATTTTAACAAACTTGGACCTTACTGCATTGTATTTATTTACCATTTGTTGCTTTTATTTTCTCTTCATACCCACAAAAGTGGAAGTAATTGCTCATTACTCAAATGTTCTGCAAATTTACAGAACCTAAGGTGCCACTGATTTTAAGATGCACCATTATTTTATGCACTGCTTATAAAGAAAAAAATACAATTACACTGTTACATACCATAAGTTACAAGTTTCATCATGATCTGAACCATGTTAAAACATGGAAAAATATGTACCTCACAATCAATAAAATATGATAGTTTATCTTTTTGTGTCAACACCCCAAAATTAAGCACATACATATACATATATAAACACACACAAAAAGCTGAGAGGGTATGTAATCAGTGGGAAAGGTGATCACTGTAGAGATGTTTTTATGAGGTACGGAGCTTAGACTTTACAACTCTGCAAAATAGATTCTTTTGTGCTAAGCCTATTCTATACTGCTGGGGATCCTCCAGAAGCTACTTTTACGGTATTTTATTTACTTCATGATGAGTTGGAAACAAAAATAGCAAAGAAATAGTAAAAGGAAATATGTTAGAATATTAATGGTGAGTGTCTCCACGTAATGCAAATATGGCTAATTTTTTCTTCTACTTTTTTTTTGCAAGTTGTCTTCAATTATAATGCTCAAATTATGTAATAATAAAATATATAATAAATATTAGAGATATTATATAATAAAAATATTTTTAGGGGGATCCCAGTGTTATGGGGTCATAAAGAAAGGCTAGAGATTAGAATCTATTTCAGATTAGGAATGAAGAATAAACCTGTCACTTGTAAATTTACTATTTACAGATAGTAAATTTGTACTACAGGGAAAGCATGTATCTCCATTCACTAGGTAGAACTGGTGTTAAATGGGTAGAAATTGACATGCTGTATAGAAAAGAGGGCAGGGAATGGGAAAACAAGCACTATGGAACTTTCTTTTTTCTGTGTGTACTGGGCCACTTAGCTGAGGTTGAAATGTAAAAGGTAAGCTGCCAGGGCACTTGAAACTGAAAGGTCATGGGGAAATAGACTGTCAGAAACCTTGCCCAGACAATGAAGCCCCACAGATTAAACAGGAGGAAGGGAAATTAGGTAGATATTTATTCGGTTGGATTTCCTTGCCTAGATATTGCCTAATCCATGGACAAAGTTCACAAAACTATTTTCATCAAGGGGTTTTTCTAAATAAAGCCACAAAGGAAAAAAGCCATAGTAAAATCACAAATTATGAGACTCTTATGAGTAAACTTATACTAAGATAATTATACCTTATAATACATTAGAAAAACTTTTCTTCATATCTGCAACATTGAAAACCCTATAAGATTTTAGTAAAAGGTAATGCTTATTTAGTAAAATGTAATGCTTATTTAGTCCCTTGATCAGCTTTCAAGAAATTTTAATAAGCAAAGGAGGTAGAGGGAATATAGGTGAAGGAAAGCACAGGTCCGAATATTCCTGGTTTGTTGAGGTACTTCACAAACTCCAAGCTATCTGAAGAGCAGAGTGCATGGAGAGTATAGTGGGACACAAGGCTGGAAAAGCAGATTTAGACAAAATTAAGAAGGTCCTTGAATAGTAATATATTTGGTTTTTATGATGTAGACATTAATAAATGACTGAACATATAAAAGGATGAAAGAGACAAATTCTGATCTATCTTTATGCGTGAAACAAACACAACCAGGCATGTGTCAGCTGAATCCAGTAGGGGACTTGCAATAGAGGAGAATATAAGATAACCCTAACTAAAGCAGTTACAGTGGGAATGGCTAAAATTAAGCACCAAAGTGAATGTGGGTAGTGAGACAGCTAGAGAGAAGGTAATTCTAATATTTCTAGACTGGCTGACTTAGAAGATGGAATATTTCTAATGTATTATGAAATATAATTAGAGTATAAAATATAGTCAGTAGTTTCAAAATTTGTCATTTTATCATGGATTTCTTTCAATGTGGCTTTACTTAGAAAATTCCCTGAATGAAGATGGAATTGTGAACTATGCCTATGGATTAGCCAGCACCTAGGCAAACAAGTCCAAGACGTTAGGTAGAAGATGGAACTCAGGTTTTGAGAAGACAGAAAATTTTAATTTTGACAATCCTTCAGTGCAAGTACAACATCATGACTATGTCCTCCCTTCATCTATGTATGCCCCTACTTCTCAGGCATGCCTGTAAAAGACAAAACCACCCTCTTATTTATTATTATTAAACTCCCAGTCTGCATGACAAATCCTGTAATATAGAAGGCACTCAATTATTATTGAACTGAATCGAAATTTAGAAACATAACAGATCTGTACCTAGAGTCATAAGATAAAGTTGGAAACACAGGTTTGCAAGTCCTCTGATTAGAAATAAGACCCAAAGACACGAAACAGGTATTGGTATTTTATAATTATGTTTGAATTTTACAAGTGCTTTATGTTATTTCAGGTAATCATAGTATTGAGTATATTAAATACAGACACTTCAAATCAAGGTTACATACTTTAGTTGTATTAAAAATTATTACTAATAAAGTGCATACAAATGATACCCCTGATTATTTTATTTTTTCCTGCTTTAAACCTCTGTTGATAGTGGATAATCATTGATACCACCATCGTGAAAAATTCAAATATTAATACCTTTGAGCTCTTATTTGTGCTAAACACTGGGTTAAGATAAGTCATTACAATCTTCCCCGAAATTTTATGAGCTATCACTCTTCACATATAACAAATGAGGCACCTGAGGCTGAAAGTTGTGTAATTTTTTTCAAGGCCACAGAGAGAGTCTGCAATAGCAGAACTGGAATTTAAACCACATCTTTCTGCCCATAAAGCCAATGTTCTTAACCACTATGATATGTCTACTGAAAACGAACTAGAAAATAAAAATAACTGAGCAAATATATTTTAATAATTATCAGGTAAAATGAAAGTTGTCACAACTTATCCTTTATGTTTCATTCTCAAAGTCTCTCTTCTTTGAAGCTCAGATTCAGTATGTCTTAGAAGCTTCTTACCCTCAGTTATGTGAGTGGAGTTGGAATTTATCAAGTTTGTACAGGAGAAATATACTTAATCAAAACAGGTCATCAAACAAGGAGGCTGAAGACAAGTTTTGGGAGTAACAGTGCTGAGCCAAACGGTATTCAGAGAGCTCAAACATTTGAAGGCGAGAATTATTGAGTTGGCATGTTCAGCCTGGGCAGATTCTAGAAATAGACCAAAGTTCCAGGATTTTATGCCCTCTCTGATCATATTTGCACTGGCCAGTTGGATCCATTTAATAGCATTAAGATGTGATAGAAGACTAGAACCCTCATTCTGCTGTGTCCCTAGGAAAGATAAAGTTGGAATTTTCCTAAAATATACATTTTATGTCAATGCTTCTCAAATTCATTCCTGCAAAGATTGTCCAGCATTCAAATAGAAAAAGGGCAAAGGCTTACATGCAACACGGAGTAGCACAGGGTTTTCTAACCTAGTCCTATCTCATTCCTAACATGTCCTATAGCAGTCCATACCAAAATCATAATATAGGGATTTTTCCTTTTTAGCCGAAAACATGTGCCATCAAATGAATCAATGAATTAGTATTAATTTGTTAGTTTGTATTGTATTCATTTGTGAATAAGTTTTGATTTATAGTTGTGTAATGGTCACATGCCAAAGAAGTTTATTCCTACCATTTTACTTGTTCATATAAAATTAATGTCATTCAAAGTAATTTGGTTTTCAAAATGGAGGTCTGTGAATTTTCTCTTTTAAAGGTATCCATATATTTAGAAACACTTCTCTGGAGGAATCTTATGACTGGGGCAAAAAATTTATCCTTGTTAAAACCAGAGATGGTCCAGGAAGAAAAGGATTAGCAAAAGTAGTCAGTGGTCACCTAGAGTGACTATAGTCAGATGGCAGCACTCTTGGCAGAGATGAAGTGCTACATTTTTGTTTCTCACCAGATCTCCTGCCAAGAAATAGTAGGTCTGATGAATCCTTACCACAAGTTGTTATCAATTTTTGTAAAGCTAGCTTGAAGGCACCTGATTCACCACGCAGGAATATTTAGATTATGAGGGAAGTTTCTGTGCTTCTTGGTTTGAGAACACAGTATGAAAAACAGGATACTTCTTTGGGACTATGGAAGCGGGTTGTTGATGAGTGGGGTTTTCCAGAATTGTTGACACTGCTTAGTGATTAACTGTGGTATACAGCTAAGTGTGTAACTCTTCAGATGATGGAGGTTATTTTCTTTCCAAAAAATTTCCATGGTTGTAATAGTCTCCTTTATGTAACCACATCTTTAACAAGAGGCCAAATAGGTGACAACATTCTCTTGCAAATCTGTAAATTGACCATATCAGTAATGGTGTTTGGTGTCAATCAGGCAATTTCTGAGCATAACACCTCTTCCAGAAGGCTGATAACCAAAATTTTTTAAAAGAGGTGTGTGTGTGTGTGTGTGTGTGTGTGTGTGTGTGTGTCTTTTCTACCCATTTTTTTCACATATATATGGAATCTGGCCACTAGGTCATACAATGAATACAGTCAGGAGAGACATAGAGTTCCAAGTACCCAAATGGCCTTCAGAATACCATCCAATCATTCTCCCTTGACCTGGAGGCTGCCAGGAAGCAACATGGGACTAGGTCAGGTATATAGATGTTCATTTTCTTAAATAGTAAGTACCAGACTGGGTTGGCAATAGACTTTTTTTTTTTGTGGTACATGGGCCTCTCACTGTTGTGGCCTCTCCCGTTGTGGAGCACAGGCTCCGGACGCGCAGGCCCAGCGGCCATGGCTCACGGGCCCAGCCGCTGCGCGGCATGTGGGATCCTCCCGGACCGGGGCACGAACCCATGTCCCCCACATCGGCAGGCGGACTCCCAACCAGTGCGCCACCAGGGAAGCCCGGCAATAGACTTCTGAAGTCTACTCAAAGTTTTTCTTTCCTTAATATCATATAGCTGGTGTAGTTCCAAGACAGCTATTAAGAGTTGATATACAGGGGCTTCCCTGGTGGCGCAGTGGTTGAGAGTCCGCCTGCCGATGCAGGGGACATGTGTTCGTGCCCCGGTCCGGGAGGATCCCACATGCCACAGAGCAGCTGGGCCCGTGAGCTATGGCCGCTGAGCCTGCACGTCCAGAGCCCGTGCTCCGCAACGGGAGAGGCCGCAGCAGTGAGAGGCCCGCGTCGAAAAAAAAACAAAAAAACAGTTGATATACAGAAGCAAAGGAAGCTATGAGCAGCAGAAGGATAATCCACTTTTTTCATGAATGAGTCAAGTCCACTCAAAAGGCCCAGTACCCATATGAACACTTGAAAACATTAGTTTTTCTTTGCTAGTTAGATGTTTATCAAAGAGATATATTGAGATGAATATATTAACTCTATGCATATAAATATTAAAACTTTATTAATAGTATCCTATGAAAGGCATCACATATACCATATAAATATTAAAGAAATACCAAAAAACAATTATTAACATATGCATAAAATGCTATGTAATCTTAAAATGAATATGGATGCATGAATGCAGATGTTCAGAAAGACTTGGTAAGTGTGATCAGCATTCTTCCAACCGTCATTTGTTCTTTCTGTTGTAACTGTGGATTACAAAATTAATAAATAAAAAAATATTAGTCTTCTATCCTGTGCCTAACAGTGGGATAAACACTAGGGGAGGGAGGTCTACAAAATATATAATCCATGGTCTCTTCCTTCAAAAAACTTGTAATCTAGTCAGTGAGGCAGAGCTGACACATCAAGCAATATAAATATTAAATGAATCAAAATAAAAAGCCAGGGGAAAGAGAGAGGAAGAAGTCTTCCTTATGGTGGTAAAAAAAGCAGCTTAGATACGATGAGGAAGGCCAGTGAGTTTTAGGTGGGAGAAAGCAGTGGATAACTTGTGTTTAATAATAATGAAGAGAAGCAGTGGATTAAAGCTCCACAATCAACTTGATATACCCTGCATCTGTGGAATACCTGAATAGACAACGAATCATCCCAAATTAAGGAGCCCTGTGGATGAAAGGCTCTTGGTGCTGCAGCCAGGAGTCAGTGCTGTGCCTCTGAGGTGGGAGAGCCAACTTCAGGACACTGGTCCACAAGAGGCCTCCCAGCTCCACATAATATCAAACAGCAAAAATCTCCGAGAGATCTCCATCTCAACGCCAGCACCCAGCTTCACTCAACGACCAGCAAGCTACAGTGCTGGACAGCCTATGCCAAACAACTAGCAAGACAGGAACACAACCCCACCCATTAGCAGAGAGGCTGCCCAAAATCATAATAAGTCTACAGACACCCCAAAACACACCACCAGACGTGGACCTGCCCACCAGAAAGACAAGATCCAGCCTCATCCACCAGAACACAGGCACTAGTACCCTCCACCAGGAAGCCTACACAACCCATTGAACCAACCTTAGCCACTGGGGACAGACACAAAAAACAACAGGAACTACAAACCTTCAGCCTGCAAAAAAGGAGACCCCAAACACAGTAAGATAAGCAAAATGAAAAGACAGAAAAACACACAGCAGATGAAGGAGCAAGATAAAAACCCACCAGACCTAACAAATGAAGAGGAAATAGGCAGTCTACCTGAAAAAGAATTCAGAATAATGATAGTAAGGTTGATCCGAAATCTTGGAGATAGAATGGACAATAGAATGGACAAATTGCAAGAATCAGTTAACAAGGACCTAGAAGAACTAAAGATGAAACAAGCAACGATGAACAACACAATAAATGAAATTAAAAGTACTCTAGATGGGATCAATAGCAGAATAACGGAGGCAGAAGAAAGGATAAGTGACCTGGAAGATAAAATAGTGGAAATAACTACTGCAGAGCAGAATAAAGAAAAAAGAATGAAAAGAACTGAGGACAGTCTCAGAGACCTCTGGGACAACATTAAACGCACCAACATTCGAATTATAGGGGTTCCAGAAGAAGAAGAGAAAAAGAAAGGGACTGAGAAAATATTTGAAGAGATTATAGTTGAAAACTTCCCTAATATGGGAAAGGAAATAGTTAATCAAGTCCAGGAAGCACAGAGAGTCCCATACAGGATAAATCCAAGGAGAAATACGCCAAGACACACATTAATCAAACTGTCAAAAATTAAATACAAAGAAAACATATTAAAAGCAGCAAGGGAAAAACAACAAATAACACACAAGGGAATCCCCATAAGGTTAACAGCTGATCTTTCAGCAGAAACTCTGCAAGCCAGAAGGGAGTGGCAGGACATATTGAAAGTGTTGAAGGAGAAAAACCTGCAACCAAGATTACTCTACCCATCAAGGATCTCATTCAGATTTGATGGAGAAATTAAAACCTTTACAGACAAGCAAAAGCTGAGAGACTTCAGCACCACCAAACCAGCTCTACAACAACTGCTAAAGGAACTTCTCTAGGCAAGAAACACAAAAGAAGGAAAGGACCTACAATAACGAACCCAAAACAATTAAGAAAATGGGAATAGGAACACACATATCGATAATTACCTTAAACGTAAATGGACTAAATGCTCCCACCAAAAGACACAGATTGGCTGAATGGATACAAAAACAAGACCCATATATTTGCTGTCTACAAGAGACCCACTTCAGACCTAGAGACACATACAGACTGAAAGTAAGGGGATGGAAAAAGGTATTTCATGCAAATGGAAACCAAAAGAAAGCTGGAGTAGCAATTCTCATATCAGACAAAATAGACTTTAAAACAAAGACTATTAGAAGAGACAAAGAAGGACACTACATAATGATCAAGGGATCGATCCAAGAGGAAGATATAACAATTGTAAATATTTATGCACCCAACATAGGTGCACCTCAATACATAAGGCAAATACTGACAACCATAAAAGGGGAAATCGACAGTAACACATTCATAGTAGGGGACTTTAACACCCCACTTTCACCAATGGACAGATCATCCAAAATGAAAATAAATAAGGAAACACAAGCTTTAAATGATACATTAAACGAGATGGAGTTAATTGATATTTATAGGACATTCCATCCAAAAACAACAGAATACACATTTTTCTCAAGTGCTCATGGAACATTCTCCAGGATAGATCATATCTTGGGTCACAAATCAAGCCTTGGCAAATTTAAGAAAATTGAAATTGTATCAAGTATCTTTTCTGACCACAACGCCATGAGACTAGATATCAATTACAGGAGAAGATCTGTAAAAAATACAAACACATGGAGGCTAAACAATACACTACTTAATAATGAAGTGATCACTGAAGAAATCAAAGAGGAAATCAAAAAATACCTAGAAACAAATGACAATGGAGACACAACGACCCAAAACCTGTGGGATGCAGCAAAAGCAGTTCTAAGGGGGAAATTTATAGCAATACAAGCCCACCTTAAGAAGCAGGAAACATCTCGAATAAACAACCTAACCTTGCACCTCAAGCAATTAGAGAAAGAAGAACAAAAAAACCCCAAAGCTAGTAGAAGGAAAGAAATCATAAAAATCAGATCAGAAATAAATGAAAAAGAAATGAAGGAAACAATAGCAAAGATCAATAAAACTAAAAGCTGGTTCTTTGAGAAGATAAACAAAATAGATAAACCACTAGCCAGACTCATCAAGAAAAAAAGGGAGAAGACTCAAATCAATAGAATTAGAAATGAAAAAGGAGAGGTAACAACTGACACTGCAGAAATAAAAGAGATCATGAGAGATTACTACAAGCAACTCTATGCCAATAAAATGGACAATCTGGAAGAAATGGACAAATTCTTAGAAATGCACAACCTGCCAAGACTGAATCAGGAAGAAATAGAAAATATGAACAGACCAATCACAAGCACTGAAATTGAAACTGTGATTAAAAATCTTCCAACAAAGAAAAGCCCAGGACCAGATGGCTTCACAGGCGAATTCTATCAAACATTTAGAGAAGAGCTAACACCTATCCTTCTCAAACTCTTCCAAAATATAGTAGAGGGAGGAACACTCCCAAACTCCTTCTACGAGGCCACCATCACCTTGATACCAAAACCAGACAAGGATGTCACAAAGAAAGAAAACTACAGGCCAATATCACTGATGAACATAGATGCAAAAATCCTCAACAAAATACTAGCAAACAGAATCCAACAGCACATTAAAAGGATCATACACCATGATCAAGTGGGGTTTATTCCAGGAATGCAAGGATTCTTCAATATACGCAAATCTATCAATGTAATAAACCATATTAACAAACTGAAGGAGAAAAACCATATGATCATCTCAATAGATGCAGAGAAAGCTTTTGACAAAATTCAACACCCATTTATGATAAAAACCCTGCAGAAAGTAGGCATAGAGGGAACTTTCCTCAACATAATAAAGGCCATATATGACAAGCCCACAGCCAACATCATCCTCAATGGTGAAAAACTGAAAGCATTTCCACTAAGATCAGGAACAAGACAAGGTTGCCCACTCTCACCACTCTTATTCAACATAGTTTTGGAAGTTTTAGCCACAGCAATCAGAGAAGAAAAGGAAATAAAAGGAATCCAAATCGGAAAAGAAGAAGTAAAGCTGTCACTGTTTGCAGATGACATGATACTATACATAGAGAACCCTAAAGATGCTACCAGAAAACTACTAGAGCTAATCAATGAATTTGGTAAAGTGGCAGGATACAAAATTAATGCACAGAAATCTCTGGCATTCCTATATACTAATGATGAAAAATCTGAAAGTGAAATCAAGAAAACACTCCCATTTACCATTGCAACAAAAAGAATAAAATATCTAGGAATAAACCTACCTAAGGAGACAAAAGATCTGTATGCAGAAAATTATAAGACACTGATGAAAGAAATTAAAGATGATACAAATAGATGGAGAGATATACCATGTTCTTGGATTGGAAGAATCAACATTGTGAAAATGACTCTACTACCCAAAGCAATCTATAGATTCAATGCAATCCCTATCAAACTACCACTGGCATTTTTCACAGAACTAGAACAAAAAATTTTGCAATTTGTATGGAAACACAAAAGACCCCGAATAGCCAAAGCAATCTTGAGAACGAAAGAAGGAACTGGAGGAATCAGGCTCCCAGACTTCAGACTATACTACAAAGCTACAGTTATCAAGACGGTATGGTACTGGCACAAAAACAGAAAGATAGATCAATGGAACAGGATAGAAAGCCCAGAGATAAACCCACGCACATATGGTCACCTTATCTTTGACAAAGGAGGCAGAAATATACAGTGGAGAAAGGACAGCCTATTCAATAAGTGGTGCTGGGAAAACTGGACAGCTACATGTAAAAGTATGAGATTAGATCACTCCCTAACACCATACACAAAAATAAGCTCAAAATGGATTAAAGACCTAAATGTAAGGCCAGAAACTATCAAACTCTTAGAGGAAAACATAGGCAGAACACTCTATGACATAAATCACAGCAAGGTCCTTTTTGACCCACCTCCTAGAGAAATGGAAATAAAAACAAAAGTAAACAAATGGGACCTAATGAAACTTAAAAGCTTTTGCGCAGCAAAGGAAACCATAAAGAAGACCAAAAGACAACCCTCAGAATGGGAGAAAATATTTGCAAATGAAGCAACTGACAAAGGATTAATCTCCAAAATTTATAAGCAGCTCATGCAGCTTAATAACAAAAGAACAAACAACCCAATCCAAAAATGGGCAGAAGACCTAAATAGACATTTCTCCAAAGAAGATATACAGAGTGCCAACAAACACATGAAAGAATGCTCAACATCACTAATCATTAGAGAAATGCAAATCAAAACTACAATGAGATATCATCTCACACCAGTCAGAATGGCCATCATCAAAAAATCTAGAAACAATAAATGCTGGAGAGGGTGTGGAGAAAAGGCAACCCTCTTACACTGTTGGTGGGAATGTAAATTGATACAGCCACTGTGGAGAACAGTATGGAGGTTCCTTAAAAAGCTACAAATAGAACTACCATATGACCCAGCAATCCCACTACTGGGCATATACCCTGAGAAAACCATAATTCAAAAAGAGTCATGTACCAAAATGTTCATTGCAGCTCTATTTACAATAGCCCAGAGATGGAAACAACCTAAGTGTCCATCATCGGATGAATGGATAAAGAAGATGTGGCACATATATACAATGGAATATTACTCAGCCATAAAAAGAGACGAAATTGAGCTATTTGTAATGAGGTGGATAGACCTAGAGTCTGTCATACAGAGTGAAGTAAGTCAGAAAGAGAGAGACAAATACCGTATGCTAACACATATATATGGAATTTAAAAAATAAAAATGTCATGAAAAACCTAGGGGTGAAACAGGAATAAAGACACAGACTTACTAGAGAATGGACTTGAGGCTATGGGGAGAGGGGGAAGGGTAAACGGTGACAAAGCGATAAAGAGGCATGGACATATATACACTACCAAACGTAAGGCAGTTAGCTAGTGGGAAGCAGCCGCATAGCACAGGGAGATCAGCTCGGTTCTTTGTGACCGCCTGGAGGGGTGGGATAGGGAGGGTGGGAGGGAGGGAGACGCAAGCGGGAAGAGATATGGGAATATATGTGTATATATAACTGATTCATTTTGTTGTGAAGCTGAAACTAACATACCATTGTAAAGCAATTATACTCCAATAAAGATGTTAAAAAAAAAAAAAAAAGAATTTCAGCTAAATTTTGATATTTGAGATCAAAATGTTTTAAAACACAACAGGATTATAGGTCTCTATGAAACAATACTTATTCATTTAACCAAAGTCAAAGAAAATTAAAAAAAATACAGATCCTTTAAGAGCACAGAAACTCACACAATCTATTATCAAAAAGGAGCACTCTAAGACACTTTGTTCAAATTCCAGTCCTTTACTAGCTTACTTAACAAGAAAATTCATTTTTAATTAACTTCAATGTAAATTTAGTTAATCCTAATCATACATAAAACTTTTCTTTTTTCTCTCCTGCACCTGCTGTCAGGATTCCTTTCCACATCTTTCATCATTTTCTATATCCATTTTAGTTCAGCCCTTATTTTTCCATCATAAAACAACCAGATCTAAGACATAGTTTTTTTCTTTTCCTTCAGTAAAATGTAATTCCATTCCTGATACCTGTTTTTACTGATAACACACATTTTACTTTCCTACTGTATACTGAAATGCGTCCTTTTATTCCTATTAGCTTTAATTACATGTTTAAATTAGAGTCTTCAATTCTTAAAAACCTTAATTTCTAGTGAAAGCTAAGAAGTAAGCAATTATGAACTGTCTTTTGCCTTAGCATTCTATAGAGTGGTGAACATAAAAAACAGTGATAATTTCAAAAAAAAACTTTGTAAAAAAATAAATAAATAAATAAAAAATAATAATAATGAAGAGAGTGGATAATTTGTGTTTAATGACAATATCTATTCTGAATGGACAAAAAACTTTTTTATTTACAGGATAGTGAGACAAAATCTGGAATAGGTAGACAGATAACAGACAAATTTAAGCCAAGTGGATGAGGCTAAATTAACATGGGGAAAAAATGTATCCATTAAGTTAAAAATCTTTTCTATAAAGCAAGAGAAATATGTAAATTTGCTTGACTCTAATATAATGAATGTATCTAAGTAGGCCAGTCATGTCAAAAGAGGTCATATCTTATACATGTTATATGTAGCTCTGATTCTCCATCTCCGTCTTTTATGTCTATACATATACACACATATACATAAAATGTTTTACTTGACTTATGCCTGGTATATGACCATATTAATAATATATGTAGTATATCTGAGGTATAGCTGAACTCTGCGATATCTATTTATTTATCCTCCTTATCTACCTATCTAATGTCTATAACATCTGGTTTGCCAGAGCTAGTATTAGTTCATGCTTATTTTTTGGTATATCATGTTCCAACATATTGTGCTTTTTAAAAATTGAAATGTTTTAAAATAAAACTATAATATTTATCCACCAAAATGACAAACCCAATTTTCTGTCTATATGTATATATTTTAAATAAATAAAATTTTTTTTAGCATTCTCCTTTCATTTCTATTAGCATCCCAGTTTGGTTGACATATGATTGTTGTAATCTAAACATGAAGGATTGATAGTCTGAAGGAAACAGGCTAGACGGAAAATGGAGACGATGAGAATGGACATTTCATCAGAAAAAGCAATAGAATTTAATGACTGACTAGAACAGAAGTGATCAAAAGAGATTACCAAATGCTCAAGCTGAAATAAATGGAAAAATGGTGGCAGAATTCTGAAAATTTGGAAAGCTGGAAATACTGAAAACTATAAAGAAAAATTTTACAAATAAAATTCTTTTGGTTTCAAAGCCCCATGATACTTCTGCATGCCTATATTCTCAATTTGTTTCTAGGAAACACATTTGAACTGTTTAAGTTCCCACATATGTATTTAGTTCTATTGTGAATTCTCTTTTAAAGGTTAATTGTAATTTTTTTTACTGAAGCACTTATTTGAATAATTAGAGATTTTATAAGTGGCTGAAATACCACCTTTTCCTGCAAATGGGAATTTACAAAGAGTTGTTTTACAGATGAGAAACTAAGACCTGGCTAAGGCTTGTATTGCTCTGAATTACATGGGTAATAATGATAAATCATACTTATGTAGCACTCAATAGGTTATCAGGTACTGTCCTAAGCAAGTTATGTATATTGACTGATTTCACCTCACAATAAAACCTATGAGGTAAGTACTATATTATTAACATCCTCATTTTGCGGTGGGAAAAAATAAGGTTCTGAGAGGTTAAGAATTATCTTAAGGTTGCACAGCTAGTAAGTGAAAGAAATGGGATCTGAGACCAAGTCTTCAGGCTCAGAGTCATTTCTCTTATCCACTATATTTTAGTGCCAATCCCAGCAGGAAAGTCAAGAAGAACCAGTTGTGACAGTCTTTCATTCTGAAGATCTTACACAGAACTGCATACATTTAGAGATACTGTGTTAGAATTACTTCTCTCCCACATGTACTGAGCACATATTTATTGTAACTATGCAGAGATCCTCACAATTCAGGACAAAGAATTAAAATCAAATAATTTGCTCTCACTTTTGCACAGGGCCATGCTTACAAAACATTTATAAAAAATCTCTTTAGGGCTTCCCTGGTGGCGCAGTGGTTGAGAGTCCGCCTGCCAATGCAGGGGACACGGGTTCGTGCCCCGGTCTGGGAGGATCCCACGTGCCGCGGAGCGGCTGGGCCCATGAGCCATGGGTGCTGGGCCTGCGTGTCCGGAGCCTGTGCTCCACAACGGGAGAGGCCACAACAGTGAGAGGCCTGCGTACCGCAAAAACAAAACAAAACAAAAACCTCTTTAAGGAAGAGCAAGTTTCAATATTTGAGGTCACCTATGTAGCCTATTAATATTGAAATATGGAAATGAAAGAAAATTAAACCTCAGTTGTTCTTAATAAGCATTCAAATATCTTGAGTCAAGAGGGTTCACTGGAAAATATATATTCTCATGCTAATTTGCAATATTATGGTTGAGAATAAATAGCAATTAAAAAAAATTACCAAACCATTTTCCAGTAACATTGAACAAAATTTCTAAAATGTTTTTCTATTATCATCAGAAAGAGAAACATTAAAATTATATTTATAAATATTTCACTTAATAACAATAACACAATCTAGCTATATTTTTGGAATATTCAAATACCTAAGGATTGTTTTTAATGAAAAGAATTTTAAATGAATGCTATTCTATTTGTATTGTGGGGCACATTCTTATTCCTGTACACTGAATCAAAACCTTAAAGGATTTACATCTTTTCAAAAGAACCTAATATCCACGGAGAACCTTACACATTTGCTAAAACGTTGAACAAGTTTTTACATAAACATAGAACTGTATTTTCTTAAATTATTATAAAATGTATTTATATAATTGCAAGCAGTGACAGATGTAATACTTCACTGCTCTAATTATAAAATCTAAAGACCTGAAGGCATTTTGAATATACTAACTCCCTCTGAAATTTTGCATGCCCTTTATGACACTGCAAGTACTATTGGAGCACTATTTGAATGCCTGCAATTTGGGGAATTTAGTCACTGAAGCACTCATTCATTTTTGAAGACCTCACATTAAAAATTAACACTTTACAGAAAGAAATTTGTACTTTAGATTTCATTCATTAATTCTGATTCTTAGGCTGGGTTGAGGGAGATAAGGAACCGGGGGGATATGGACAGGGAAGACTGAAATGGAGAAGATTGAGTGAGGCATGTACAGAATTTAATTTTCCTTTCACATGACAGTGTTTCAAGTACTGAGAGTATATATAATGTTCTCTCTTAGATCTCACATCTCCTTACACTTTCCAGTCCTAAGTCTCAGTCCAGTGACTTTTAAGGTATGGCATTCAGGGCTGCAGCAAGTCCACAGACATCATCAGGTCAATGTAGGACTATATTCCTCATTCTAGATAAATCACAGACAACATTTGCAGTCCTTTAAATCCATCTGGGCAGAAGTTTTGCTTGTTTGTTTGTTTTTTGTAAAGAAAGATGCTCAAAGACATTCTGAACCCCATCCAATTCTGACACATGGCTGGGGTAGAGAACCTGTGCCCCAGACACTATGTCTCTTTTTACCCTAAGGCTGAAATTTTAATAGCCACAGAACTCTCAACACATGCCACCTTTACGTTTAACACTTATACGGACTGCTTCTAAGCAAAATCTCCAATTTCTGAATAAGCACTTGTGATTTTTTAAATTTAGAAAGAATTACATTCATCCCATTAACTTTCAACTTTTTAGGTTGTTTGTCTAGATATTTGTAGTGTCTGGTTATGTTTTCCAGTATTTCCATTATTTTCCCAGCTCTGCATTTTTGTGAGCATATTTCCTGTATGTTTGTTTAAATTTGACAAATATGTTGACAGGACAGAGTCCAGAAAAGTGTTCTGCATACATCCAAAAGAAAATTCTCTCAGAGTGACATAGCCTCACGGATGGTTAGTCACCGAATTCCTAATCTGTCCTGTGACTAACACCAGAGAACTTCTCCAATGCTATGCTCAATTTAAGAACACTTTAGGATGCTTTTGACACACTGCTGCCATTACAATGATGAAGTTGATAATTCCTAGCATTATTTTATAAGATAAATTTGGTGCAGAGTTAAATATCATGTAAAAGTTTTCATGGGATATGTAATCAAAAGCCTACTACAAAGCATACTTTAAAATAGACTAGGAAAATTATCACTTTTCTGGGACAAAAGGTCTTAAGCAATTTTGAATCTCAGTATTTCAACACACGTATTATTAAATAACAAAAGAAGTATAATTTTCTAAAAAGCATAGTTCTCATATACATTCTATTTCTATTGTTACCATGATAATATTTTTCTGGCAGCAATTAAGAGAGTCTTACCGAAGAAGCTGGGTACCTTGGTAGGCTGGCGAGTCAAGGAGTCATTATTCACAGCATCAAGCTGGGTTCTATAATCATCCACCTGGAAATCATTCACTGGAAAAAAATACAGCCAATTAAAAGAAGACATTTTCACAAGCTCATAATTGTACACATAAAGCAAAGCACAGAAGTTGTGTTAAGAAAAGTAGATGTCTAGAAATTTTATTCACATTGGTATGTTAAATTAGTGAATCTTTATATATCTTTATATCTCATATATATAAGATATATATATCTTTATATATGTATCTTATACTATAATATTTCCATGAGTAACTTTGTGGTTCTTTGTCAAAACAGAAAAGGTAACAATTAATGTTTAAGTCACTCCTTTAATTAATTTTAGGCTCAGATAAAACTGACTGATTTTAGGTGGTAGTTTCTAAAGAACCACGTGCTCTCAAATTTTTATAAGCCTAAGGGATTTCAGCAGTCCTACTCTTGTGCCTAAATTGCACTACAGTATTCTCAGAAAGGAAGATTAAATAATGTAACCTAAAAGCAATTTCTATGGAAATAATTTCCACTATAAATTTCTTAATTCTCTGTTTCTTAAATAAACTAACATGGTGACTAATTTCTATCAGATTAAGAGTGACTACAGTGGATCTTCATTTGCATGGCTGCAACAAAATCTGGGTAAGCCTGAACATCCTCTAGGATGCCTTATTTTAAAAAGAATGCTATAAAATGAAGTAAAAGGAGATGAGAAATGAACGTACATGAGTCCTCACAGGTGTCCTTGCATTCTTCCAGTGATTCAAAGTTGTTGAGATTGCCAAGGCACCCACCATACTTGAAGCGTTCACACTGCTTTGATTGATTGTTATAAAAATACCTAGTAATATAACCTCGACAGATTCCAGCATCTTCTTCCAAAAAGCAGAAATCTGGCTTTTCTAGAAATTATAAAAATGTCAGAAAGCAATATTCCTTTTTGTTAATAATTTAATTACGTTAATTAAAAATATAAATGGTTAAGTTGAAATTATTTAAGGAGTAAATATGAAAAGATAAAAGGTAAAATATAACTTTATCCACAACTATACTATATCTACTGTGACATTTAGAATAAGGGAGTTACAACTGTTGTCATACATTGTGTCTATTGGAATTTCAAATTCTAAATTTCTCATAGTAAATTAATAGGGCATTAACTATCAGCTCTTTCATGAACTGAGAGAATAAAAGATATTTGGTTTTTTTACCCTTGGTTTGGAAGTCCAAAATATTATGGCAAAAATTTGGTTTAATTATTTTTACTAAGCTTATGTGCATCAACATTTAGGAAAGATCTACAAATATTTCTTATTTTTCAGGTGTGCAGTCTCATTTAAGTATACTTTGTTGCTTCATTAGAATGGTTTCAATTTTTAAAAAAGGGAGAAGCTTTGAGGGGTATGGAAGCTTTCATGGCTATACTTAGAATTTCCTGAATTCTTATGCTGAAATTAATATCTGTATTAGGTATGACATCCTCCTCCACTGTGTCTCTTATTTTTCTTCCAGGCATTGGAATGACTCCAATAGTGCAGAGGCAGACAGGAAATACATGTTCAGGGATTGGAGAGGCTTTTGAAAAAGTCTAATACCCATTCTTTGATAGTGCTCCAAACCAGGCTAAACATAGCTGTCACAAAAGTTGTACCACTGTGATCTACATTACAAGCCTTGTTTACATGCATACTCTGTAAAGAAAAGCAATAAATTATTTTCAAAATTATGATGATTGCAAGATATATTGGGCTTGAATTTTTTAGGGCAAAGTTCCAATTTCCCCATTTCTTTCCCCCTGCAACTATATATTACCATAGCTGCAAAAATGAAGAGTAGCATCTTTTCACATCTTAAAGCATCTTGCATTTATCTCAGGGAAGCAATATTCATGAGTGCTTTATTATAAAAACAGTATGTATTTAATAATGTTAATGATTTCTGCAACAGTAGAAAAACCAATCCCCTATGAAAAAATTGTTTTATTAATTAAAACATCCTATTTTAATATAGAGTAAAATATCTATTTTCTATGACTTCTCAAAGTACCAATTTGAAAGTTATTTTGTTCATTGTTTACTGCCTCTTGTTTCTTAAGGTGAATGTAACTATTATTCCCATGGTTAAGTTTAATATATGGGACAAGGAAAAATCCTACTTCTTTAAATTTTTATAATACACCTTATCTTTGATAAAGGAGGCAAGAATATACAATGGAGAAAAGACAGCCTCTTCAATAAGTGGTGCAGGGAAAACTGGACAGCTACATATAAAAGAATGAAATTAGAACACTCCCTAACACCATACACAAACTCAAAATGGACTAAAGACCTAAATGTAAGGCCAGACACTATAAGACTCTTAGAGGAAAACATAGGCAGAACACTCTATGACATAAATCACAGCAAGATCCTTTTTGACCCACCTCCTAGAGAAGTGGAAATAAAAACAAAAATAAACAAATGGGATCTAATGAAACTTAAAAGCTTTTGCACAGCAAAGGAAACCATAAACAAGACCAAAAGACAACCCTCAGAATGGGAGAAAATATTTGCAAATGAAGCAACTGACAAAGGATTAATCTCCAAAATATACCAGCAGCTCATGCAGCTCAATATCAAAAAAACAAACAACCCAATCCAAAAATGGGCAGAAGACCTAAATAGACATTTCTCCAAAAAAGATATACAGATTGCCAACAAACACATGAAAGGAAGCTCAACATCACTAATCATTAGAGAATTGCAAATCAAAACTACAATGAGGTATCACCTCACACTGGTCAGAATGGCCATCATCAAAAAATCTACAAACAATAAATGCTGGAGAGGGTGTGGAGAGAAGGGAACCCTCTTGCACTGTTGGTGAGAATGTAAATTGATACACCCACTATGGAGAACAGTATGGAGCTTCCTTAAAAAACTAAGAATAGAATTACCATATGACCCAGCAATCCCACTACTGGACATATACCCTGAGAAACCATAATTCAAAAAGAGTCATGTACAGCAATGTTCACTGCAGCACTATTTACAATAGGCAGGACATGGAAGCAACCTAAGTGTCCATCAACAGATGAATGGATAAAGAAGATATGGCACATATATACGATGGAATATTACTCAGCCATAAAAAGGAAAGAGATTGAGTTATTTGTAGTGAGGTGGATGGACCTATAGTCTGTCATACAGAGTGAAGTAAGTCAGAAAGCAAATACTGTATGCTAACACATATATATGGAATCTATTTAAAAAAATGGTTCTGAAGAACCTAGGGGCAGGACAAGAATAAAGACACAATCATAGAGAATGGACTTGAGGACAGAGGGAGGGGGAAGGGTAAGCTGGGATGAAGTGAGAGAGTGGCATGGACTTATATACACTACCAAATGTAAAATAGATAGCTAGTGGGAAGCAGCCGCATAGCACAGGGAGATCATCTCGGTGCTTTATGTCCACCTAGACGGGTGGGATAGGGAGGGTGAGAGGAAAATGCAAGAGGGAGGAGATATGGGGATGTATGTATACGTATAGCTGATTCACTTTGTGATACAGCAGAAACAAACACAACATTGTAAAGCAATTATACTCCAATAAAGATGTTAAAAAAGTTCAGGTGCACCCCGCCCCCCCCGCCCCCCGGGCTTCTGACCAACAAGGCTGTAAATCTGAGGTTCCACACCCCCCTCTTTGGGTTTGATTAATTTGGCTCACGGAACTCCAGAAAAGTTTTCTTACTAGATCACCAGTTTATTACAAAAGGATATAATTCAGGAACAGCAAGGTGGAGGAGATGCACAGGGCAAGGTATGTGGGAAGGGGCAGAGCTTCCCTCTCCAGGTATCCACTCTTCCCGAATCTCCCCAAGTTCAACAACCCGGAAGTTCCCTGACCTCCGTCCTTTTGTGTTTTTATGGAGGCTTCATTACACAGGCATGAATAATTAAATCATTGGCCATTGGTGATTGAACTCAACCTCCAGCCCCTCTCCCCTCTCCGGAGGTGGTGGAGGGGGGATGGGATTGAAAGTTTCAACCCTCTAATCAAGGGGTTGGCTCCCCCAGCAACCAGCAGTCCCCCCAACTGAGGAGCTGTCCCGGAAGTCACATCATTAACATAACAAAAGATACCTTTAAGACTCAAGTCAGGAAATTCCAAGGGTTTTTTGAGCTCTGTGCCAGGGACAACAGGAGGAAGACCAACTATATCTTTATTATAAATCACAATATCACAAATAAGAAACATTCAAACAACCCAACAGTAAAATAAGCAATGGATTTAAACAGGTAATTCATGAAGATGTTCAACTTCACTCAGAATTCTAAAAGGAATGCCTATTAGAACCACACCGAGGCCTAGGTGTCTAGGCCAAGAGAAATGAAATCACATGTGCACACAAAAACTTGAACCCTAATGTACCTAGCAACATTATTCCCAAATGCCAAAAGGTGGAAACAACCCAGATGTCTATCATCTGATAAATGGATAAACAAAATGTGGTCTATCCATATAATGGAATATTATCCTGTCATAATAAGGAATGAAGTACTGAGATCTGCTACGACATGGATGAACCTTGACAACATTATGCTGAGTGAAATGAGTCAGACACAGAAATCCATATATTATCCATATATATCTATATATCCATATATTATATGATTTCATTTTTATGAAACATCCAGAATAGGCCAATCTATAGATGTAGAAAGTGGATTAATGGTTGCCTGGGGCTGGGGGAGCCGGAAGAAATGGGGCAGTGTCTGTTAGTGATTACAGAGGTTTTATTGGGGGGGTGTGTGATAAAAATGTTCTAAAATTGATTATGCTGATGGTTGCGCTATACTAAATATACTAAAATTATTAAATTGTGCACTTTAAATGGCTGAATTGTTTAGCATGTGAATTATATCTCAATAAAGCTGTTTAAAAAAGTTTTATAATATACTGTATTACAAGAGAAAGAAAAATACATTTGATCACTAATTTGATTTGTTTAGGTCTTAGTATGTATTTATGAAATTTTAAATCATATTAACAAATAATATAAGAATTCTATGTTTAACAAAAGGGAGTAGGTAAAAAATATTGCATACAAAGAAGAGAAAACAGTAACAAATTATTCTGAAAATATGATTAAGGAATTATACAACTGAAAGTTGCCATATTTATATGAGGCCCCATTCTAGGACATACATTTATTTTAGGAGTTGAAATTGCATACTTGTAAAATAATTCTGCTTAGACCTAGAATTTAATATATCTACGGTCACAAATTAAGAAATTCATTCCCAATATTCCTCAGATAAATAAAGTTCTAACGTTTGTATTGAATCTGCATACACAATCCTCGCTCTAAATTGATGCTCAGTTAAAACCCAGAAGGCAGGCTTTAAGATATATGCCAACTTCCACAAACCACATGATTTTCACTACTAACTTTTGTTGGAGGCTGCATACTTGGCAATTGTCTTAAACAAAACTTTCTCCCAAAAGGGTTGTAAAGAATCCCCATTGTCTTTATAACTGTTCTGATGTGATGTTAGGAAGCATATCACAAAGTTGACTTCAAATCAATATGCTTAAAGGTCTTCATCATGGATTGGTTTTAGCATCTGAACATTTTTTACACATGTGAATAATATCCATAGCTTTACTCTCTAACTTTCATATATAATATCAAATAAGAATGCTTCAATTCTAAATCATTAAATATAAATTAAGTAGCATAATTTTCCAGTAAATTTCCCCTGCATATAATTTTTTCCTAAATCTACATTTTTTTTTTTTTTTTGCGGTACGCGGGCCTCTCACTGTTGTGGCCTCTCCCGTTGCAGAGCACAGGCTCCGGACGCACAGGCTCAGCGGCCATGGCTCACGGGCCTAGCCGCTCCGTGGCATGTGCGATCTTCCCAGACCGGGTCACGAACCCGTGTCCCCTGCATCGGCAGGCGGACGCTCAACCACTGCGCCACCAGGGAAGCCCCTAAATCTACATTTTTGAAAAAAAATATACTAATGTTTAAATGTTGAAGATATCATCTTTTACTTGATGGACAAAAAAATCCTATTTATAAATATGCTGTATTCTTTGATATTACAGATAAGAAGAATTTCATTTAATTGAAGTATTGAACACTTTTGTAAAAATTAATTCAATATTTATAGAAAGTTATTTTAAAACTTATAAATAAATACATTTACTTATGTTGTTTGTACAAACTTTGCTGAATTTATTTTATAACTTTTGATTGAAATTCTGTACAGTAGTTTGTCTTAAGCTTATCAGTGAGTTATAGAATTTTTCAGCTCTTTCCCACATAATTAAATCAAAGTTAGTAAAACTAAAATTCACTTTGAATTATGTAGCTTTTTAATGTCCTGAATTAAATAATTTGATCTTTTTGTTCAATATTTTCTCATTTAAATGTAAATGCTGTGAATGGTAATTGAGCAAAGTCAGCTTCTAGACCTTTATTAAAAGGAGCATGTCTTTCTTCATCTCTTGTAACATTTTTCTTGTACTGATATAATATATTCACCAAAAAGTAATTCTTTTTAGTTAAAAACTATAAATAATTTAAATCAAAAATATGCAAATGCTAAATAATGTTGACAAAAGCAATTATTTATTGTTAAATATCTCCACTTATTTTTGCATACAGGCTGTTGACAACTCAAAGGCATATATATATTCAGAGTAATACTGGATGAAACTTACTAAAGCCACACAATGCAGAGATTATGAAAGAATTAGAGATCTGAGAAATAAAATAAGAACAGCAACATCTAAATCACTATTTTGGGGATGTTAAAATAGCATGTGCATGGCTCTGGATTGTTACTCATCTAATACCAGATATCACACTGAATTAGAATGAGTAAACACAGTGTTTGAAGTCTTCCCTTACCAAATATCATGTATGTTATTTCTACATTTTCATTATATGCACTGAAACAAAACACCATGTCAAAGATCACATGGATTTATGATGAATCTCATAGCAGAGAAAGCTAAGAATTGAATTGCCAAGTGCCTTATGTAAATGCTACTAATGAGCATACAAATGAATATTCACCTTTTTGCAATGTTGTCTTTGTCCTTCTAGTTTTCTTTGGATAATCTGCAAGTAAAACAGTATATATGTATCAATTACCACAATTACCACAATTACCACATTATAATATAATGTTATGACTTTCAATTTAACAAACTAGGGTGATATGTTTATTACTATTAAAATTATTCTTATACAGAATGTCAATAAATTTCTTATTTGCTCTAAAGATTAAATTAAATTATTACAGTATAACCATAAAGTCACCTACATTTTAATATAATAATGTCTCAAAAACTATTTTAAAACTTTCTAACACATTTACAAAAATAATAATTCATGGTGAACTAAGTTTGCTATTCAAAATATCTATGATTAAAATAGTTACTTATTAAAATAATGTGAAATGTGAAAGTAATTCAAACAGATCATTTCTATAGAGGAATGGAAGTAGGGGTGAAAGGAACCAGAATTACCTCCTTCCCCGATTCCTTCTTCTGCTTCATTATCTTAATCCAATTACAAGCTTCATTATTATTTCCAATTACAGAGGAGAAATGAAGCAAATGGTATTTGTGACGTATTTTTTAGTTTAATCTCATAGAATTATTGGAATTACTCCACTTGAGAACTAGAATGCTACTTGTCTTTGACCCATTGTATTTCAAGTATGGATTCTAAATTCTAATTTAAAGGATAATGAAATTCAAATTGATATATTATGTAAAATTTTGATTTGTTCACATAAACATTAGGAAAACTAAGTGATATTTGATTTGTTGTATAATCAATTGTTTTACAGAGAAAAGCTTTGTTCAAGGCAGCTTATTATTAGTTATATGGCCAGAGAGACATAAAAGGGAGGGAGAGAGAGGCAAGAGAGAGAGAATATGAGTATGAGTTGGCTTAAATGCCCCTTTCAGCCAGTGATCAATCAGGTTATTCTTTGGAGAGTAAAATGTCTACAAATGATAAGGTGATGTGGTTCATCTCCCTTTTGAGCTTTACTATGTTTTATTCAACAGTCTTAAAAAAGATGTGCGTGTGTGTGTGTGTGTGTGTGTGTGTGTGTGTGTGTGTGTAATTCTAATTGTATTTTAAATGTTAAGAAAACCTGATTTTTTTTTTATTGTAAATAACCAACCCCCAGTTAATGTTTTTAGATGGTGGATTGTCATAATAAGCTTACATTAAAATATTTTAATGTACAATTATTATGTTACATTTTTAATTTATGAAGGCAGGGAAAGAATATATACATATAAACAGTATATAAGACTAGAGAGCTGAGTAATCATTTTTGCTCTGTTTTACCTACTGACAATAGCCACGGAACAGGAACATAGAGATGCTTGATTTCAATATTCATGCAATATTAAAAGAGAGAACTTGTTCCTTTCTGGTAACAACCATGGATACCCTATTTAATTTATTTTTATGCCAATTACAGTCTGAAAAGATAGATAAGGTTTACAGCAAATTATCCAAGTTATCATATTTTCCTAGATTTATGCAGAACATAACATTTATTAATGATGTCTTAAGGAATAATGAGAGTATGTTTTACTAATTCTTATTTTAGTAATTCCTTGAACTCCAATGTATATGAATTCATATTTTAATATTTCATCATGAATATTAAAATTAATTAATATCAAAATTAATTCATAATTACCTGATACATTTAAACAATTGTAAAAAAATTTTTTTTTGCCCTATTCTTTCTTCCTCTTTTTGTTTTCTGTTGGGAAAGGGGAGGGTAAAATCTGAATGCTAACTTTTATATTTCATATTTGTTGAAGTCAGCCTAGAAAATTTTCCAAGTAGATGGGAAAAGACTCTATGGACAGAATATTCTTGTTACTGGGTAAGTCTTCACTATTCCAAACAAATAAAACACAAAATAAACTTAAAAATAAAGAGAATGGAAAAAGTATTTACATGCTCTTTAATTCCCAGTGGAGAAAATTCCCATGTAAATACCCATGAAAACCTGCAAGTCACAGTTAGTTCAACTAATAAAATAGTAATTAATATAAACAGAATACCTATTGGAACCTTTAAAAGTTGCTGTAGAGGCTGACTAGCTAAAAAGTTAAGTGGGAATTTGATCTCTTTCATCTAATTCTTTAATTCCCACACTACATACACCTATTTTTCAAAAAATAATAATCAAATACAATGTTGTTCTTGTATAGGCTATGGGAAAAAAGCAACTAAACCAAAAGACAAACATTTTGAAAGCCATGTGTTTAGAAACCATTTTACAAACTATATTTTAATTTTTTCTACCTTATTAACTTTGTTACCATGTCTCTATTATTACATAGGTAAATACATCATGCAAGATTATATATATTTGGAAACAACTGATAAAACAGCTTTACATGCAAAAGGACAGCTGAGCATACATATCAAACTAAACACATGCCTAGTTCCTATTCTCTGAAATATTTGGCTTGACTTTATTCTCAGGCATGGTAATTTACAAGCCATAGTTCTCGAAGGTCTCCAAAATAAAACAAAAATTCAGCTTCCAAGTCTTAATATATAAGATATACATCATATTTCTCCTTTCACTTCTGTCAGTTTTTTCTCTGAAAATTTTCCAGTTCTGTAATGGAGGCATACACATAGACATTGAGGATTTTTATGGTTTTTTGATTAATTGGCCCTCATTCTTATAATGTGTCTTCCCTTTCTCCTGCCAATATTCCTTGTCCTATAGTCTACTTTTACTAATCATTCTTCTGATCTGTGCTTGCATGGTATATCTTTTTTCATCTTTTCACTTTTAACCTCTCTGTGTCTGTATTTTTAAAACGTCTTTCCTGCAGACAACACGTACTTAGTTCGTGATTTTTTTATATTGTCTACTATATACCTTTTAACTGGAGTGATTATACCATTAAAATTTAATGTAATTTTAATATGCATCTTTAATTCATGACAATTTGGCTTCAAGTAATTAATACCACTTTCATCTGTAGTATCAGAACCTTACAACAGTAATCTCGTATGTTCCCCCTCCTTTCCTGTGTGCTTTAGTTTTAAATCTTTTACTATTACTCACAGTGCAAGTCTGCTAGCAATAAATTTTCTCAGACATTGTTAATCTGAAAAAGTGTTTATCTCCATTATGAGGGTATTTTTAATAGATCTAGATTACTAATTGGCAGTTTATTTTTTCCTTTAGCTCTTCAAATAAGATGTTCCATTTTCTTCTCTTGTGAATTGTTTCTTGATGGGAACTTGGGGATTCTTTCGATCTTCATTCCCTCATGTATCATTTTCCTCATTTTTTTATGATTTACTTTTTATCCACAATTTTCAGCAATTTGATTATTATATTCATTTGTGTAGACTTCTTTTTCTTTTTTTTTTTTTTTTGATTTTGTCAGTGTTCTTGGTTCTACATGTTACAGTTTTCATCAAATGTGGATAATTCTTTGCCATTTTTTTGTTTACATATCTCCTGCCCCAACTGCCAGGACTCCAATTACCCATTTTGATAGACTTCTTGATTTCCTGTCATGGGTTATTGGGCTATATTCTTTTTTGTTTGCTTGTTTAGCCTTTTTTTAATCCCCACTGTCCTTCATCTTGAACAGTTACTATTGCTCTGTCTTTAAGTTTACTGACCTTTTCTTCTGTAATGTCTAATCTGCTTTAAGTACATCTGGAAAATTTCTTATTTTATATACTGAATTTTTCAGGTTTAGAATTTCCATTTAGTTCTCTTTTATATATTCCATTTTCTCCTTATTATGTTCATGTTTTCTTTAAATCCTTTACCATATTTATAATAGCTATTTTAAAGTCCTTGTCTACTAATTTTGCCACCTCTGTCATTTCTCTGTCTGTTTGAATTGAGCACTTTTTTCCTAATTATGGATCACAGTTTGCTTCGTCTTCAAATGTTTAGTATTCTGGGCAGGGGGGATTATAGATATTTTTGAATATTATGCTGTTTGCTGCTGGATTTTATTGTCTTCCGTTAAAGAATGTTTTACCATCTTCCATTAAAGAAGTGCCTTCTGGCAAGTAGTTAAGTTACTTGTGGATCATCTGGAACTTTTAAGGCTTGGTTTAAGCTTCACTATGGCAAGGTTAAAGTAGCTTTTACTCTAGGTCTAATTTAGTCCTAGTACTAAATTAAATGTAAAATTCTCCTAGTCATGTGGGAGCTCTGGGAATTGTTCCACTTACAAATCCCTGTAATTACTTTCTCAAATTCATGGAATTTCACCAAGTGCATGCAGTTTTATTATTCAGTAACAAACTCAAAGGGACCCTTATCCAGATTTTTTAGCTTTTTCTCTACATATGTCCATTCTCTCTCACATATTGTCCCTCAAAACCCAGCCACATCAGTCTACCAGTCTCCAATCTCCACATCCTCCACCATGGAGACCACCATGCTGTGCTGGTATTTCCCTCCTTTAACTGTGGTCTGAAGTGCCTTCATGCAGATTGCTGGGGAGACCGGAGCGTTCACCTCATGTGTTTCCCGTCTCTCAGAGATCACAATCCTGCACTGCCTTTTGATCAATGTCTGTAAACAGCTGATTCATATATTTTGCCCAGTTTTCTAGTTATTTACATTAGGA
Organism: Orcinus orca; assembly: GCF_937001465.1. NCBI lineage: Eukaryota > Metazoa > Chordata > Mammalia > Artiodactyla > Delphinidae > Orcinus > Orcinus orca. Next base: position 74,309,216 of record NC_064565.1, read on the forward strand.
GAGAAAGTTCAGCTCCAGTTACTCCATCACAGCTGAAGATGGAATTTTCTCCTTAGGTGATTTTTTAAAAGCTTAGTAATTCTTCTATGTCAGCTATATCCTTAACAGTAGCTTACTATATAAAACACTCAGATATTCAAACAGTAATATCAATGACTTTTGAAGAGATAATGAGGAGATGGGGGCAAAAGACATATAGTTATGGTAGGCAATAATGATGTTTGAGAAAACATTATAGCAGGACATTCACTGAAGAACAAAATCATATTTGATTAATTTCTAAAGAAAAGGGTAACTTTTCACAATGGTGAAATAAAAGATTTGTAAATTATAAAAACTAAATAGGTATGTATTTCAGGAAAGAGGCCAGTTGATGAAATTAAGTAGGCTGCTACATGAAAAAGTGAGGATTACAAAGAATGAGGCAACCAGGCCTCTAGCCAAGGTGCTGAACCTGAGTGATACTTAGTATGAAAGGATACTTGGCCCAGTATGGAAAAGAACAGGGTATAGAAATCTGTGATGAATGGAAAATGACCAGGCAATCACAAAAACCAAAGGTACTACAGAGAACCACTGAACTGCCTAATCTGTGTTAGTAACATTTCTAGCACATCTATGGAGAGGAAAGAGGGAAATAAGTGCTCTGAGATAAAGAAATTCATTCACATCAATTCTTTTCTGCCAGGTCTGGAGCATACAACAGTCACAGAGGAGAAAAGCTCTCTGTTTTTACCACACTGAGATTTTCCCATAGGCCGAGAGCATCATGATGCCAGGGCTGTTTTGTAAAAGCTGTTTAGGAAAGCATTATCAGAGTGAAAATGCAGACCTGTCTGCTTTGCAAAAAACAAGACACCAGTGTTAACTAAAGATACCATCACTATGGCCCTACAGTTTAATTCAACTGTCTCTAAGAACATGCAGTGGGGAAATTTGGGACTAGAAACTGCAGAAATAAAGACAACTCAGGATTTTCTATCTCTCAAGTAGCTCTCAATTCAGAAGAATAAAACTGAGATAAAAACATTCAAAATTTTGACCAGTAATTGTTTGGAATTTATCTCAGTCTAAAGAGAGAAAACCACATGAAACACTGTAATTTGTAGAATTTGAAAAAAAAAGTTGTTTTAACATGATTAAAAGAATAAAAGTGTTCAATAAAGTTTAATAGTAGAATGTGATATGCTTTTAAACCTTATAACTCAGTAAAACTATGAAAAGTTGGGTTCAGTAAGGTCTTCATAGGTCATCAGGGATGATATTTTCTACATTATTCCAAGGCTCCAAAGAGAAGGATTTTACTTTCATATATATATTTCTATAATTTTCTAATTAGTAGCTGTTGAGAACCTCAAATTGGATTAATTCATTATCTTGACAGGGAAACAACTATGCGATCATTGTATTGGTAAAGGAAAGTCTAAGTCACTGTGAATAACAATTTATTTCCTGTGAACTCATAGCTACCCAAGGAGGCTGAATTACACTTAATTTGTTGCAGATATAAAATCTGTTCTGCAAACTTAAGGGTTTTCTTCCCTCTTTATTATGGGGAAGAGTATAGGACAATAAGCTTACTGTATTTTATAATGACTGATAAAAAAAATGAAAAACAGTAGTTGAACATTAAAGCTAAAAAAGTGAAAAAGATTCCTTGGAATGTTAAAATAGTTTTAACGTTTTTTCTAAAATGATCAAATCTATGATTAGATCTAATAACTCTAAAGGTTTCTGGGTAATAAGTGTCTCCAGAAACCTACCTCTTGTACATTTTTCTTTGCACTCTTCCAGACTTTCAAATCGATTCTGATTTCCTTCACATCCCCCATATATAAATTCTTCACATTGCTGAGTGTGAATATTGAAAAAAAATCTCTTTATCATTGCTTTGCATGGGCCATCATCTGCTTTAAATGCACAGAATGAATGTACAAGTTTCAACGGTGGCAACTCAGCATCTACAAGGTAAAAATAAAAGAATAACATTCCTTTTCATTCATTTTTAATACATCTTAATTTTAAGGAGAAGTGCAACAATAATAAAATAGGCTGATATAAGAAACTATGAAAAGTTATCAAAAAGTTAGATAAAATATATAAACTCATCAAATGAGACAGGTCTTACCAACTTTATTAAACTTTAATAGTTGATTATTAACCAACTTTTAAGGAAAAATATCAAATATTTTTTCTAGACTCTTGTTATAGATGTTGCTTAAACTTGTACCAGTTGACCAATATGGAATTGAGTAGTAGTTATAAGGTAACTGATGTGTTGACATTACAGATAAGTAGAGATGTCTCCCTAATCCACAGCTGTGTCATTTTTTACATACAAAACAGCTCTTTAAAAGCAACAATATCAGGGCTGGTACATGACTCCAATCCTCATGAAAGAAAAAGCAACAGAATATTTATATTCATACATGTATGTATATATCATACTACATTAAACCATTCCCTATTTATGAAAATTTAGGTGTTAAATACTATAAATTACAAATAATTAATTTTCTTAAATTATACACACAAGTACTTCTTTTCTCTAGAAATTAATAATATATAATAACATTTTAGAGTATTGTATATATCTGTATATAAACAAAAAATGACATGAAAAATATATATTTTCCCTTCATCACTGAAGTTACAACTGTCAGTTTGAATTCAAAAATAAGCGAAAGCATTTTCTGAGTAGTACATTTATGCATGATTGTGGATGCTATTTATATTCCTTTCTTTACTTAAAGGTTGATAATTCTACACATGACATTCTGAGTTGTTAAAAAATTGTGAGAAGTTAGAAAGCTTCAAGGACCCTAAGTGGTGCATCTGACTGAGAGATGACGCACAATGTGTCACTGAATTAGCACTTTATGTTTTATCTGCTCTATATACATTTTTGTAGGGCTGACAAAAATTTGACCTATCAGTTCTATAAATATCCTTAGGAGCAGATCTTAGAATCTCAGAAGTCACATAAATAATTTTGAGAAATGAGCTAGAATAAAAACTCTCTGACATTTTCATAACTTATGGCTACATACCATTATTTCAGAAATTCCTATAGCACTTCTCATACAATATGATGGTCTTGATTCCCAAGTTAATGTTACTTTAGAACTCTACAGACACCAAATCATTGAAGCAGTGCTTCAGACAGGCACCTTTAATATAGGCCACTTGTAGAACATAGCTTTACCTGAGTTGCCAAATACTGTATACTTAGGGAAACTATGTCTTATAAATCAATAACTTATATCAAATTATTTCTCATTGATTATTCCCGCATTTTTGACTTTTCATATATTTGATATTCTTTATTATCATGCCAAATCTTTTATTTTACATTTTCTGTATTAAGGATATACCATCTTATTTTCAACCTGCTATTTAGTAATGGTGCCACCAGGTGGTGGCAGCGCACCACAAACAAAGGATATTACACCATAGTTGTAGCAGTTGTCCTGGTAGTAACAGCTAACGTTTACTGAGTAATTACTGTGCTCCAGACATTTTGCAATTATATTATTTAACGATCACAACAAACTTCTGAATTAGGCATTATTATCTCCACTTTACAGATTATAAAAGAGCACTGCAAAAATTAATTGTTCAGTTCACACCATAAGTGATGGCTTCAGAATTGACCCTCAGATAGTTTTATACCAGATACTGCTCACCTTCTTAATAACTGAGTGATACTGTCATAGATCTGTGTGACTGAGATTCCTTAATTGGCATTTAAGTCAAGCACATAGATTTAATTGTACAATTTCCACTCAATAAATTTTTCTAAACTTCACTTTATAAAAATTAAAAATGGTTTCAGTGATGAAAGCAGGTAATGATTTTATAGCAATTTCCTAAAGAAAACACTAAGAATTAACTTTGAGTAATGTATTTTACTAATTATTATCTAGTTACTCATTTTTACCATTTATATTTTATTGTATTTCTTACACGAATCCTATATTAGAATATTCTTTTGTGCAGTGACCTTGCAACCTCGCACTTGGGCACAGCATTCTTGATTTGGGGGAGTGATCAGGTGGCCCCTTTGGACAGACAGCCATGCTGTGCCACTAAAAAGGGATGAAAGTTTGTCTTGTTTTGATTTTTTAATTTAGATAAACCTTTTCAAAAGTTAACAATCGTGTGTTGGTCATGTGTCAGGCACTGTGCTGTCATGGCAGACATGATAGTAAATTAGGTGGCAGTGACCACCCCCCCTTCATGGAGCATGCGGACACTAAAGACTTAGTTATATAAATATTCAAGAAGTTCAGGATGCTGTGTAAGTGTATAATAAGATACTTAAGCTTTTCTGAGGGGATCAGGGGTAACTTTCCCGAGACTTGAAGAAAGCATTGACTGTGACAAGGATCTACCTAAGGCCATAAAACTGGAAAAAACATACAAGACAATGTAACAGGACTTTAATCTGATGTAGTAAGATAAACAGAATTATGGTTTATATGTAATTATTTTCATAATTTCTTATATTGGGTTGGCCAAAAAGTTAGGGGTTTTCCATCACATCTTACGGAACTTTCTGGCCAACCCAATATTTTATGTCTCACAGTCTGAGAATTAAAATCTGTCTTCCCTCCCCCTGTCCTGGGATGTTGAATGGAAGGCTCATGATATATTTGGGGATGTGTCATATCCTTGACTATTAGAATCCTCATTCTCCTGGAATTTGTTTGGGAACCTAGAGCTTTATGGTTAACCTACTATCTATATATATGCTACTTGACTCTCTAACTAAAATATTTGATTTCTCTGGAAAGGAAGAACACAGACGTGTACTCTGCCTCCTCTGTGCTAGGAAATATGCCAGATGCTTTTATGCAGTTTATATAACAACCATTTAAATGTAGTTATTTAGATCACTTACTTATAGATTAGGATACTGGGAGTCAGAGAGTTTACATAAACTCATCTAATTTTGCAAAGTTGCTATGTGGCAAACTACACATGCATACTTAGGTCTGTCTGATTCTAAATGTTATGAAACATACTTGCCTTTCTCTAAATGCTCCCTGCTAATCTTGTCTCTACCAGTCTAAAGGAATTTAAAAAAAAAAAAAAAAACAACAACCTTATCACCACTATTTTTTAATCATTTTTATCTTATCAAAAAGTTTCTCTATTTCATTCTCCCTACTGGTTGAACTAATTTTAAAAGGTCTACTATTGACTTGTGAGAGAAGCCGTAAAATCTTGTAATGTTTTTCAATAAAATGCTAGTACAGTATTTCAATGAAATGGCATACATCTATAAAATGATGGCATGACCTTGGCATAATGTGATAGATGGTATCTCCAAAACTGAATCGATACAGACACAGGATCATGCTATCACAAGATTAATTAAAAACAAAACAAAAGAAAACCAAAACTGCATAAGACTGTGCAGCCAGTCAGCTAAGTGGTCTTCAAATCTAGCTTTAAGATCAAAATTTTTCCTTATCCAGGTGGGTTTGGTCTGGATTTATCCAGAGATTTTAAACTTGGGTTTAATTATTGATGGGTTAATTCTGGTTTCTTGGCTGACTGTGGCAGTAGCAACAGTTTCAGGAACATCCTGGTTAACTGGCATGCATTTTCTCAGCCTAATTGAGGGAGCTTGGAGGAGGTGAATATTAGGAACACTTGGACTCTTTCTCCTCCCACTTTCTAAGATGGGATTGCCTGCTTTGCCCTGTTGGGACTTACTGTAACCTCCGCATTCCTTCTCTACCCAACCTCCAGAATATTAGAACTTTAGCCATCCCTTTTGAAAAATGAGTGGAAGGAAGAATTAGAGTCCATCTCATAGTGCCCACATTCCTACTCTCATAAGGCACATAATGGTTTTTACTTTATCAAATAATGTTCCATCTTTAGGAAATTTTCCCAATAATATATATGTATTTTTTGGTGGCATATAATAATAAGCCTTTATTTTTCATTCATGGGTAGGATGTGAATGGCCCTTCTGATCCCAGCTGGGTTTGCTTCTTATCGACCGGTCAGCTGGGGGCTGATGTAGGCTGGGCCTGCCTGGGCAGATGGACTTCAAGCTGTGGGTCCAGTTGGTCTAGACCTTCAGATCTGCTCCCAGTGTCTCATTTTTGGGTGCAGGCTGAAGTGATGTAGCATGTACCATTTGGCCACTTCCCTGTGCCAAGCTCTCAGATAGCCAAGCTTAGATGAGTCCCCCTTTTCTTTGTATCAACAGCAGCACCCTTATACATGCCTCTTATCATTTCACTTACCACATTACACTGAAATAATCTGTCTACATTAAAGTCTCCCTTGTGAAACCATGAAATTTTGGAGAACCTGGTCTCAGTCATCACTTCTTCCCTAGCACCTACCAGAGTCTCAGGCACATAAGATATATTTATTCAATCTTTATCAAAGGTTAGTACAAGGAACAAAATCACATTAAAGAGCTGTTGGAGATATGAAATCAAAATGTATTTATGGATATGTTTTGTACATCATAAACATATATACAAATGAATAGAAGCTATCACTTTGTTCAGTCTCTCATTATTAACAATGATGAGATTTTTATCACTAATTTACTAATTTGCCACAAAATATTACTTTTAAGAAAGAAATAAATCTATAATAACGATCACTACACAGTCTCCTCCTTGTTCTATTGTTTTATTGTTAAAACAGTTGATGCTTGAACAACACAGGTTTGAGATGCATGGGTTCACTTACACAAAATGTTTTTTCAGTAATAAATACTATAGTACTACATGATCTGTGGTTGGCTGAATCTGCATGCAGAATGCAGGACCTAGAGGAATCATGGATACGGAGGGCTGACTATAAGTTATATGTGGATTTTTGACTTCACTGATGGTTGGTACCCCGACTCCTGCATTGCTCAAGGGTCAACTGTATTTTATTTTTAGACACAGAACTTTACGGGATTAGAACTATCTTCTATTACCCAGATCTTCTGGTATCCTGCTTGACTAGATTCTTACTTTGGACTCATCTGAGAAGTTTTTATTTGAGGAATAAAGGCAAGAAGGAGAGAATGACTGAAACCTCAGATGTTTGTACTTTCCTTTTCCTTCTCATACTTTTCCCAGACAAAGGGTGACATCAAGGTTCATAGAGAGTTGTATCTATACCATTTTGCTCCTTGCAATTTTTCAGAGGTACTTCAGTATTTAATATATAGTCTGAGAAAAAAGAGATCTTCCTTGCTAAAGTGACTTTATTTTTTGGACTAAGATTTTGGAAAAATGTCACTTCAATAAAAACTGATTTTTCTACAAGATGGAGAAAAATGTATTAAATTTTTGTATTAAAATTGAGAGCATTGACTAGCTTAAAAAGATGAATACTTTTAACATTTTACCTGTAATGTTTGTATGTTCTTCACCTTCCTCAGGAACAGCATTAAGAGGGGCAGAGGCACAACTAAGCAGCAGACATACAGAAACCAAAAAAATATGTTCTTTCTTCATTGCGTCAATCATCTCTGAAATACAGAACACAGATATATCTAATAAATAAAATGTTAATGTGGATTTATATACAGACTAGTAGGAACTTTATGCATACCTCCACATGTAAATTTCTATGACATTTAATGTGTATTCTCATACATTTCTGTCCACAAATTCCATGAGTCATATTTAAAACATGTGTATTAGCATTCAATATTGTAGATACACATACTTTCAGTGCATATAGCTAATAATATTCAAGTACAGAGGTCATATTTCAATCTTGAAAATATACATTAAAATGGCAATAACTGAGAGACATGGGTAATCCTGATCAACATGACTAAGTATGTATTAAGAACCATTTACATTTGCAATTCTATTTGCCACATCTTTCTCATAACTATTCTTTTTTTAAGTCAGAACTAATTTTACTTTAATTTTTCTTGCATTTTTCTATTATTTCTTTTTTTGTTGTTTTTTGTTTGTTTGTTTGTTTGTTTGCGGTATGCGGGCCTCTCACTGCTGTGGCCTCTCCCGTTGTGGAGCACGGGTTCTGGACACGCAGGCCCAGCGGCCACGGCTCACGGGCCCAGCCGCTCCGCAGCACGTGGGGTCTTCCTGGACCGGGGCACGAACCCGTGTCCCCTGCATCGGCAGGCGGACTCCCAACCACTGCACCACCAGGGAAGCCCTCTATTATTTCTTTAACGCAGCTTTCAATTTCTGATTCCTCTTTCCCTTTACTCCCATTTCAAAAAAGAAACACATTTCCAAATTTTCATCTTTGTTTCCTTTAAAGTATGTTTCTGTTTTTATAACCAATTTCCTAACCAGGTTTTCTATGAGATTGCAAACAGAACTGTTAAAAAAGAAATTGTCTAACATTCTAGCCAGTCCTTTGTCCCAGTTCTTCTCCCTCAACTTAGGGAGTTATCTGATTCAAAAGAGTTTCACAGAAAAGTGACTTTAAGTGGTAAATCAACACATTTACTCTCTATAGGAAACAGATTTCAGCAGGAGAGTGAGACTTCCTGTTTCAAAATTATTTAAAGATCAATAGCAAAAAATAATGGAAAAGCACATACAAATTTTTTTCTTTAAGGCTATTTTTCCTTTGGATTCAAAAGTGGAAGGAAATGTGTAATGTTTACACAGCACGGGAAGAGAAAAAGAAGAGAATACATGCACGTGTTCAGCCACTGATGCGATCGGAATCAGGAAGGAAAGAGCAATGTTATCAGTAAACATTCAGAAATGCAGGAACAGATATTCCATCAAAAACAATTTAGAGAATATTCTGTTTATGTCTATAGTGGATCACAGCTGCAATATACATCATTAAAGTGTAGTCATAATAAATAATAAAGTAATAAATGGCATTTGCTTTAAACTTCATTAAAATCACTAGTGAAATGTATAACCCATTTTCTCACCCTTTGGAAATGATAACACATTTTTGAATTTTAGTCAGTAGCAGTGTTACAAAACTCCTAAATCATATCATAAAGTATTTGAATTCACAAATATATATGTATTTAAATGTATGTACAAATATACATATATAAATATACACTGTTGACCTTTGACCAGCATGGATTTGAACTGCATGGGTTCACTTATACATGGGTTTTTTTCAATAGTAAATGCTATAGTACTACACGATCCACGGTTGCTTGAATCCTTGGATGTGGAACCGCTGATATAGAGGAATTGTGGATATGAAGGAATTGTGCATATGGAAGGCCTAATCAGAATAGTGTGACTACTTTTCTTCATGGACTAGATTCACATAGCTTCAGTATAGCATTGATAGTTTTAGTTTGGAAGTGTCCCACCACTGGACCAATATGTTTGAGGTGGAGAGCTACAGGAGACTAGCACAGATTTGGTGGACCCTAAAAAAAGTCAGGGGTCAGGGAATAGGAAAATGTCAAAACACTGCAAATCTTAATGTAAGTATATGAGTTTAAGGGTGGAGTGGACAGGTGTAGCTCCCAGGAGGAGTAGATTATTGCTTCCAGAAGAAATCAAGGGTGTTGGACAGAAAACACTATGAGTATGCTCTATAGAAAGCCATAGCTAATTAATGACTGACACAGAACTTGAATTCAAGTGAGCAGATTGCTAGTTCAGTACATTTTCTTCTCCACAGTGTTGCCTCTGAAAAGTGACCGAAACCACTAAATATTTCAATTTCTAAGAACAGTGTGGAAGACTGATTTGGGTGTGCGTGCCACTGAAAAAATAGTACAACTTGTTATAACATTCATAAAACTGTAATTTGTGGAGATCAACTAGAGTGAACTGATGTAATTATATATTATTGTAATGAACTTATTTTTAAATTTCAAAACGCATAATTACATTGTAAAATGACAAACAAGATAACAAACCTGACCTGAAGCTATCCAGTGATTAACACACTTCTTACACATCCTTGTACCTTTCTGTACTCTATTGTCTTAAATAGCTGGCCCCATTAAAAATATGTATTACCCAACCTGGTATCATACACAAAAATTGATTCAAGAGAATTCAACCATCTAAATGTGAAAGATAAAACATTAAATTTTAGGAGAAAAAACATATGAGAATATATTCATGATGAGGTTGGCAAGCATTTTTGAATCAAGATATAAACAGCACCAATTAAAAATAAAATACTGATAATTGGATTTCATTAAAATCAAGAACTGTTCAACAAAGGAAGCACCCTTAAGATACTGAAAAGGCAAGTTGTGAGGAAGTATTTGAAATTCACATATCTTAAGATTATATATTGAAAATGTATAAAGAACTACAAATAAATATGCAATTAAAAATGAGTCAGGGCTTCCCTGGTGGCGCAGTGGTTGGGAGTCCGCCTGCCGATGCAGGGGACACGGGTTTGTGCCCCGTTCAGGGAAGATCCCACATGCCGCCGAGCGGCTGGGCCCGTGAGCCATGGCCGCTGAGTCTGCGCGTCTGGAGCCTGTGCTCCGCAAAGGGAGAGGCCACAACAGTGAGAGGCCCGCGTACCGCAAAAAAAAAAAAAAAAAAAGGATTAAAGATTGTACAGGCACTTTTCAATAGATTATATATATACAGCTAATAAGCATATTAAAAGATGCTCAACATCATTACTCATCAAAAAATACAAATCAGCACTGTTATGAGATACCACAACTAAAATTAGTAAAAACTGACAATACAAAATGTTGGTGAGGATGTGGACCTTTAACACTGTTGGTGGGATTATGCTATGGTCTGAATGTTTGTGTTCCCCCAAGTCCTTATATAGAATTCTAACTCCCAAAGGTGATAGTATTAGGAAGCAGGACCTTTCAGAAGGGATTAGATCATGAGGGATGGGATGTGTTCTTATAAAAGAGATCCCACAGAGGTCCCTTGTACCTTCCATCATGTAAGGACACAGCGAGAAGGCACCAGCTATGAACCAGGAAGAGGGCTTCACTCTTGCTAAATCCTCTTTAATTTATGATCTGTCATCAGAAGTTATTTAAGCAAGAATATATTACATGAATGTGTTGAGTCAGTGACTAGTTGTGCATAATAATATGTTAGTCACAAAGGGAGATTTAAAAATCTAGAGAAAGCCTTGACCCTTAAGGAATTTATGCTCAACCAATTGAATTAAATACAAATGCAATGTTAAGTGCCAAGATGAATTGTGAGAATATCTTTGCATATACCAGGCACATAGTAGTGGACGATAAATATATGTTAAATTATTTACCTTGAATAAAAATAGTATTTATACATTAGGGCAATAAACTAGAAATCCTAATCTCAGCTCTGCCAGCAACCTAAGTAACCTTCGGAAATTTACGTTTCTGAACCTGATTCATAAAATGCTTGACTTGGGCTAGATTGGCCTTAAATTACATTTCAGTTCTAAAAATTTATGCATTTGAACTAACACATTTTCCTCACTTTGCGGAATAACACAGTTATGTCATATAACTTACATTTTATAGTCACTTTAATGGTAATTTGCAGCATCAATTTTAACCTTTTTAGTCAAGGTATGTTCCTCGAATACCAGTTCAGCAAGATGTTATTAGTTATTATATTTAAAAAGTGTTCATAGATTAATATATATTTATATCTAAGTTTAAAAATTTATATAGGTTTCTTAACTCTAGGACTTTTAAAGAATGCTTAATGTGGTAATGTGCAATAGTATCTTCTATGGGAGATATAGTAACTGCATTTCCAAATTTATATGTCAAGGGACTATTTTCCCATAAAATATTTTTGGAAAATATCTTGAGAGATAATATTACAGATAAGAAAAAGTCAAGAAAAAGTCAGTAGGTTTTCTGAGCTAGAAAAATATTAAAAAGTATGATATGCTTTGTGCATTAATAAAATCCAGCATGTATGGAAAGATGTTGAGAGGGAAAAATTATAAGTGGAATTAACAGCTAGAATGTTGCAGATCAGATTGAAATTATGAAAAGGGAGTTATCAGTGGAACTACAGAGAAAGGGGCAGGTATTTTGAGTTAGTATTGATAAAACTGAGTCATTGAATAGATACAGAATATGAAGGTCAGAGGATTCAAGTATATCCTGAGTGAACTGTTGTGTGCTAGTCACACAACTTGGTAAATTAATGTAAATATTGATTGGTGTACATATTAGGGACAAATTCGGTCAGGACAGATTACATTTGAGGTTATGTTTTCTAAGTGGAACAGTATAAGGGCAGTTAAAGACACAAGGCAGGAGATAGGAAATATTTTGCTGTAGCCCCATCATCATCATCATCATTAGGGAGGATCATTTTGACAAGGGAAAAGGTGTCCAATATGTCATTCCCAGCTCCCCTTTCAACTTTATTTCCTGTCAGTCTTTTCTGTAATTACTCAGCTTTATGGATACTGCCTACTAATCCCTTGGCTCCACTGAAGCTGTTGATTCTTGAACATAGCATATTCATTCTAGGTTTAGTACTTTAAATTTGTTATTTCCTGTCATGGGGGCACTCTTCTACAAGATCCTGGAATGACAGACTCCCTTCTTTTAGTTAGGACACTTGTCAGGTATCCTCTCTCCAAAAGACCTTCTTTGAGCACCATATTTAAAAAGTAACAACCACCAGTTCCTCTATTACTCTCTATCTCAATAACTTGAGGGTTTTTTTAAAGATTTTTTTGTCTTTTCATTATTGAATTGTAGGAGCTCTTTATATATTATGGATATAAGTTCTTTGCCAAATATATATAAATATTCTATCTTGGTCTATCTTATCTCTTCAATTTTATATGTATCTTTTGATAAGCACAAACTTTTAATTTTGATAATTTCAATTTAAAAAAATGTTTTAATAGCTATAACTATAACCACAGAGTTGTATAAACATCACCACAATCAATTTTAGAATATTTTCATTACCCTATAAGGAAATTCCCCACCCTTTAGCCATCACCCCCAGCAATTTTCCCATCCTCACATTCCTAGGAAACCATTAATATAATTTGTTTCTATATATCACCTAATTCTAGACATTTCATATAAATGGCTTTGAGTCTGGCTTCTTTCATTTAGCATAATGTTTACAAGGTTAACCCATACTGTAGCATATATCAGTACTTAATTTCTTTTTTTAAAACTTTATTTACTTTATTTTCGGCTGTGTTGGGTCTTCGTTGCTGCGTGCAGGCTTTCTCTAGTTGCAGTGAGTGGGGGTTACTCTTTGTTGTGATGAACGGGCTTATTGTGGTGGCTTCTCTTGTTGCTGAGCACGGGCTCTAGGCGTGTGGGCTTCAGTCATTGCAGCACACGGGCTCATTAGTTGTGGCTTGTGGGCTCTAGAGCTCAGGCTCAGTAGTTGTGGCACATGGGCTTAGTTGCTCAGCGGCATGTGGAATCTTCCCAAACCAGGGCTCGAACCCGTGTCCCCTGCATTGGCAGGCAGATTCTTAATCACTGTGCCACCAGGGAAGTCCCAGTACTTAATTTCTTTTTATTGCTAAAAGTATTCTATAAATATACCACAATTTATTTATCATCATTTAATGAACATTTGTGCTGTTGCTACTTTTTGGATATTATGAATAATGCTGCTATTAACATCTGTGCACGAGTTTTTGTGAGGATATATGTTTTTATTCCTTTTAGGTATATACCTAGGAATGAAATTATTGGATCATATGATAGTTCTGTTTAGTCATTTGAGGAACTGCCAAACTGTTTTCCAAAGCAGCTGCACCATTTTACATTCCTAAAAGTAATGACTTGCTTTGTTTTTGGAATAGCACTTATCACCACTTACATATTTATTTGCATATATAGTCACTGTCTCTCCATCACTAAAGCATTTTCCATTCTTAGCATAACATTCAGAATTCTATGTTCAATACCCAAAATAATGACTGACATGAGGATAAATAAATGAATTAATATGGATAAACTTTGTGAATTAAAATTAGGTTACAATATGGATCATTAGATATATCCATACAGTTTTATTTATTTCTACCAATCCCACCAAAATATAAAGACATTAGAATCAATGTGATGGAATGTCCATTTATCCACATTTATTTTTCTAATTGTGTCTTTTGTATTGCTTATTCCACTTTTCTGGAAGTATAAAATATTTTAATTGAAAAATTTGTTTGAAAAGAAAATTTTCAAAGAAAATGTAAAATGAATAGAGTAGATTTCTATTTGTAAAATTTTGCTTAAGTGATAGGTAATTTGCAACTCAAAGAAAGAAGACAGGGTGATTACTTAAATCCAATCAAAAGAGATGGTGAGTAGGTGTGCTTAGAAAAGAGGTAATTAGGTGAAAGAAATGTATTATTTATTACTTCACTATTTATTTATGATATTAATATTCTTGAGAGGGTATGTGAAAGAAAGGCAAGTGGTCTGTGTGAATCTAGTAAGTGAGGAGCAAAAATGGAAAGGAAAAATGAAGAACTTTGAGGTTTTCACGTGTTGAGGATATGAGCTCATCTATGAACTTCATATCAACTATAATACTCTTAAAAATCCTATCCTATATGAAATATTACACCCATGTTAAGAAAACTGAAGCTCAGAAAGGGAATATAATTTTTCCAAGTAGAATGAAACTGAGCTAATATTTGCACCTATATCTGTGTAACTTCAGTGCTCAAGGTCACATCACCATACCAAGCTGCTGTCCCAAGAATTGGTCAATCTGTCTCAGCACTGTCTAGAAAGCACCCTACCTCCAGCTGCCTTCAAGGTTATTCTGGTTTGCTTGACAAGTATATTACTGTGGTAGAGGTGGCTATATCCCATATGGAAACCAAGAGCCATCAAATCAATCCAAGTAATGCCCTAAGTAACATCTCTCTCCCTCCCTCCCTCCCTCGCCCCTTCCTCCCTTCCTTTTCTCCTCCATCCCTCCCTTCCTTTTGCATGTTTAGTGGTTAAGAGGAGGGATCTGGATTAACACTGTGATATGAGCTGAACTGTGTCCTCTCCAAATTCATATGTTAACGTCTTAACCCCCAGTACATCGGAATGTGACTGTATTTGGAGACAAGGCCTTTGAATAGATAATTAAGGATAAATGAAGTCATTGGGGTGGGTCTTATGACTGGTGTCTTTATTAAAAAAAAGAGAAAGCAGACACAGAGAAAGACTGACTACCTATAAACCCAGGAGAGAGGCCTTAGAAGAAATAAATCCTGTTGACACCTTGATCTCAAACTCTAGCCTCCAGAACTGAAAGGAAATACATTTCTGTTGTTTAAGCTACCCAGTCTGTCATACTTTGTTTATGGCAGTTCTAGTAACCTAGTACAGACTGTAAAACTTCAAATACCAGTTCTGTACCTTACTACTTATGTGAATTTGACAATATATTTATCCTCTCTTTGCCTCTATTTACTCATTTATAGACTGGGTATTTTACTAAAACCTATTTCAGAGGGTGTGAGGATTAAATGGAAAGGTCATTAGATTGATGACTAATACAATAAATTTTAGCTATTATAATCATTTTAAGTAATCTTTGACATCATTTTGGGTGTACTGTAAAAACGGAAGCAAAATATTTTGCTTATTCTTTTTTGAGCTATATTGAGCTTATTCTTTGTTGAGAATGTCATCTCAGACTCTGAAAATCTAAACAATTGAAAATATAGCACTGATTTGTAAAGACCTTAGGCCCAAACTGAGAGACATTTTTGTGATAATTTGGTTAGGTATGGGAGGTTTCTTGGGCTACAAGTTGTAAGATGAGGCAGTACAGATCTTAATGTAAAATGAATGTTTTTCTAAGAATCCAAGTCCATTGGAACTAGAAATATGTTGGCAATTTGGCTTCGGTGAGAACAACTCAAAGGAAATGGCAATGGATGTTGATGTGGATGAGAACTTGTGGCAGGATTCAGAGCAAAAAGCTCACAGGTGATGGAAGAGACCAACAGTAGGCTGGAAGGATAGCATTAAATTTCTTTCTTTTTTTTTTTTTTAATTTTGGCTGTGTTGGGTCTTCGTTGCTGCGTGCGGGCTTTCTCTAGTTGCTGCGAGCGGGGGCTACTCTTCGTTGCAGTGCGCAGGCTTTCTCATTGAGGCAGCTTCTCTTGTTGCGGAGCACGGGCTCTAGGCGTGCAGGCTTCAGTAATTGCAGCACGTGGGCTCAGTAGTTGTGGCATGCGGGCCCTAGAGCGCATGGGCTTTAGTAGTTGTGGCTCATGGGCTCTAGAGTGCAGGCTCAGTAGTTGTGGAGCATGGGCTTAGTTGCTCCGCTGCACATGGGATCTTCCTGGACCAGGGATCAAACCCGTGTCCCCTGCATTGGCAGGCAGATTCTTAACCACTGCACCACCAGGGAAGTCCCCAGCATTAAATTTCTAATACATCATTTTGGGAAAGGCATATAACAACATGTAGGCAGTTATTACTCTATTTTATCATTAGTTTTGGGGTACACTCTTGTTATTTTATCATCTTATAAATTTATCTGGAAAAATCACATGTTGTGTTTACGTGTATATTATCATCATGGTGCTTATATAATTTAAACTTCCTAGTTCAGATTTTCCTTATCACATATCACTAAACTTTTTCTTTTTTAAAATTTTACTATTAATCTCTAAGTTCAATGAGTACTTTGCCACGTCTAAAAGAAATTTCATGTTGGCTGCTTATTTATTTGCAGTGTAGCAATGAAAGACAGGAGAGACAAAACCTGACAACCAGAAAAAAAGGAAAAATGTAACTTGAAAAATAATTCCAATTTTCTGCTCAGCGGTGGCAATGTTGTTATCCTCTTGGTGTTTAATACTTCCCTCCACTCAGTTCGGCTGAACCCTGGGGGGGCTGCCCACTAAAACCTAGTGCCTGTCTTTATCTCTAACCTTCGTGCTTTCTTGGCTGCTTCTCATTTTGGGTGAGTTTGCAGCGCCCTAACGACAAGGATAATGAATGAAGGAAGGTAACATGAGAATAAATCTACAGTAAGGGGAGGAAGACAAAAAGCCCTATCGGTATTCTTACAGTTTTCTATTTTTTTAAAAAAATCTTTTGAAGTTCATTTTTTATAAGTAGTATTTTCAACTGAAAATTCCGAAATATTCATAACAATTAGAGTCTGGAAATGGATTTTTGTTAAATATATTTCTCACTAGACTTCCAACACTTGTTCCTGAATAGAGTTACTGAAATTGCATAATCTCAGTGAGAGATTTGAGAGCCAGATTTTTCTCAGGAAAAGAGTATTTTTCTAAATAAATACATTGTGGAAATACAAATGTTTGGGCAGTTTCCCAAGAGAGATCTAAGGCTGTGTAACTGCACGTTTGCCACATAGCAAATTCTAACAAGTCAGTACAGAGCCTTATCTCTTTATTAACTCCCCCCCCCCCCCCCCCCGCCCCGGGATCTCACATTACTGAGGCATTGAGTCATCACTATAAGCATTATTTTGGTATCAGGATTATTTATCTATGACCTACAATTAAAATTAAGATCAAATTTCCTGAGGCTCTGGCTGTATGGTATATTCACCACATTTATTTTAAGAATGATAATAGAAGTACAAAGATATATCATTATAAAACATTTGTATTTTGTAATGATTTATTATTTTTTGAAGTGGTTTCTTACCTATTAGGTTACGGTATCTTTTTTTTTTAATTTATTTAAATTTTTGGCTGTGTTGGGTCTTTGTTGCTGGGTGCAGGCTTTCTCAAGTTGCGGCGAGAGGGGGTTGCTCTTCGTTGCGGTGCACAGGCTTCTCATTGTGGTGGGCTCTAGGTACGTGGGCTTCAGTAGTTGTGGCACACGGGCTCAGTAATTGTGGCTCGCGGGCTCTAGAGCGCAGGCTCAGTAGTTGTGGCGCATGGTCTTATTTGCTCCGCAGCATGTGGGATCTTCCCGGTCCAGGGCTCGAACCCGTGACCCCTGCATTGGCAGGCCGATTCTTAACCACTGCGCCACCAGAGAAGCCCCAGGTTACTGAATCTTGATAATAATGCTGTGTAGCCAGTGGGGCAGGTATACTGAATTTATATTAGAGATGCATGGTTTGTTTTCCAACCTCATATGCCCAGGTGGCTAGTAAGTGACAGAGGCAGGATAGGATCTCAAAGCACCGTTAAAATAAACAAGATTTGTGGAATAGAGACCAAATCCAATGCAGGAAACTATAATTAAATGTATTAATCACTTATCTCTTAGTCTCTCTTATCACTTAGTCTCTCTCTGTTTATTTCTTTTTGCGATATACCTTTATTGTGACCTGAAGACGATGATTAGGCAATATCACCGTGGGAACTACAGGATAAAAATTGATTTCTCAAAATAATTGATTTCTCTGGTTTGCTAATCCTACAAGTACAATTAACTGACCAATATAAGTTTTTACTGTGATGATTACTGTAATTTTTGATTCAGTAAGTTGCCGAAATTTTTGATTCAGTAAGTTGCCGAAATGTTTTCTATTCCTAGCTTTAGCTCTACACTTCATTAGTAATTTTATTACTGTGTAAATATTTCCACATCACTCTATCCATATATATGGGTAGCTGGTTTTTGGCCCAAGCCTTAGAGAACCATATTAGAGAAGGGAATAGGTCATAAACCTTAGAAAACTTAGGTGTTTGCCTCTCATACCTGGGAAGAGGATACAGAAGTTCACCCATCAGTCAAAGCCTGAATGAACAGATTAGAAGAAGTCTACACAAGGGAACATCTAAAAGAGGTACTTGAAAAATCTGTTAAGTAACATATTTTCTCTTTTTTTCCCAAACTTTAGAAGAAATAGAAACCACATATACATGCATTTTAAAAAATCTTGGCTAAAGACTAGAGTTGAAAAGAGCAAATTCCTATTTTATTTAAGCCCCATTTCAAACATGTAATTATAGTCAGCTCTTGAAATATCTGGGATTAATTTTCATATTGTAGATTAAGTCTTTGTTTAGATTTTCTCTCTAGATGCCTGCTTTTAAGCCACCTTATTTTTTGTTTTTACCATGGGGTGGTGAAATTACAGTTTGTCACTTTAATGATAATAAATCATAATGTGAAAAGCAGTTTCCAATAATGAGCCTTAATTATTATTTCTTTCTCATTTATATTTCACACTCTGTCTAAGATAATGTTGTTAACTTATCCTCATTTGATAGAGAAAACAAATAGTGGTTCAAAATGATAAAATAACTTTTCTAAGAAAACAGCTTGCAAGTGGTTGTGCAGATGTACTAATTCTAAAGCAAATGCCTTAGTTATTGCTTTATACTGTCAAATTAAAAAGAAGTTTTGGTAAAAGAAAATTTAAATATTATTAAAAATTATATTTACACATTCCTCTGTGGATTGATTAGTGTGATTTGTTGTAATAAAAATGGTTAAGTCAAAATTTGAAAAAGACACTACAGATTTGATTAAGGCAGTCATCATAGAATGGAACCATGCTCCAAAGCATGTTGGCAGCGTAAGTTTTTTGGAACTCTGAGCATGCAATATTATAAAGGAAGTTTATGTTGATAGGCCAGCTAGTAAAAAATGAGTGAAAGAGCCTCAATGCTTAAGGTAGGCAATCATCAATGACCTAGTCCAGGTTTGAGGTCTGGCAAGAATGCTGAATTAGACCTCGTTCAAGGTAGTTTTTCTTTCCTATCACTTCCAACCAGCCAACACGGCTTGAAATGGATCTTTGTCAGGTAAGGATACAAGTGATTTTGTGGATAAAGCTCATAGGAGCTATCTTAGTCTACTATGGCTGCCATAAGATGATACCATGAACTAGATGGCTTAAACAACAGAAACAAATTTCTCACAGTTCTGGAGGGAAGTCCAAGACCAAGGCATTGGCAGAATCAGGCTCCTGGAGAGAGCTTTCTTCTTGGCTTGCAGAAACCACCTTCTCTCTATGTCCTCAAGTGGCCCTTCTTCTGTGTGTGCATATATAGAGAGAAGGATCTCTCTCCCTTCCTCTTCTATAAGGTCACCAATCCTGTCAGATTAGGACACCACTCTTATGACCTCATTTTAACATTAATTATCTCCTAAAAGTCTTATGTCCGAATACAATCATATGGGGGATTATGGTTTCAACATATGAATTTGGGGTGGGAGGGACACAATTCAGTTCATAGCAGGAGCCCTCCTAGTTTCTTAAGAAAGTATCTCTAAACTTGGTGAGTAGATTTGTTTCAGAAGCAAGGGTCACTTCCCTTTTGTCATTAGGCTGTGGGAAGAGATACATCAGCCCTAGAGTTTGCTTTTTAATGTGTAAGCCGATTCTTTTCTTTCTGCACAATTACAGACTACCATGTTCTATTTCTTGTTGCTTAAAGATTAAGCCTGAGGCAGGACTGGCCATGGCCTGCCACATTCCTATAGGAAATGTAGAATCACCTATACTATAAGGATGCTTAGTATCCAGTTCTCTCAATTTATGTGCTTTTGTTGGGTTTTTGTTGTTATTTACTAAGAGGGGACGTGTTCTGAGAAAATTGTTCTGTATAATCTCTTCTAGGAAGGTGTCTTTTAAAGTTCACAACAAGAAGGAAAGACTTGGCAGGTAAAACAAACCCTCACTGCCTAATCCCTTCTCTGCTTCATTCCTCAACTGTAATCACAAATCATATGTTCCAGTGCAGAAAGCACTGCACTGTATGTCAGTCCTTATAACTTGAAATTAGAGAATAATTTTTACTCAGCCAGTTAGTTTTCTGGGCTATGAAAAGTTTTATTTTAAGATTGGATTTTTTTCATAATTTTGCATAATAAAGGTTATTAAATTATCCTAAGGGCCTGAAAACTAAGTATGTACCATTTGCCGCAAGATATTAGGAAAATGAGAAGTTATGATTACTCTTATGGAAAAGGATGTAGAGACACTCCCAACTGCAGCAGAGAGGAAATTCTGTGGTAAATCCCCACTCACAGGGTCTTCCTTACCTCTCCACCTCTGGAATCATGCTCTGATTCAATCTCATAAATGCTATGGATATATTGGTTCTGTATCAAATCTCTGCACAAATGGAGTCTTTTCAGAATCCTGCCTTGAACACTGAGACAAAATACCTCCATGATTATGTTCCATTCCCTTTCATGTTTTTTTTAAATCACTGCACTTATCCCTATGTAACACATTTGCTTACTATCTGTTTTCTCTGTCCTTAAAAGCGGCAATTATATCTGTTCTTTCTGGTATCTAATAGGAGCTCAATAAATGTTTATAGAACAAATCAATGAATTAAGAGTTCTGCAAAAAAGAAAGTAAAAAGTCACTGGAGAAATTTAAAACAAATGTATAAACTAAAATTATTTAAAACTAAAAAAAAATTATTTAAAACTGTATGAATGAGAGGGAACATAATGGACTTCAATTATAACTTAATCCTTTACTAGAGATGACAATAAGTATTCAACTAATTATTTCTTCCTTTTCTCCACCCTTACTTCTAAGAAAACCTGCCCATATTCTCTACTCATAAAGTCAGCTCTCCAAACTCCTATTGAATGGATAATAATGAAGTCACATTAGCATCTGGCCACTGCTGACTTGCCAAGGGGTAGACATATACACAGAGTCAGATGATTTGCTGGTCTATAGAGAGAGGTGTGGCGTAGACGTCCAGAGAGGGCCAAATAACAAGAGCTCACTAGAGAGGCTGCGATGGTGATCTTAGTTGTTCTTTTTTTAAAAAAAAATTATTTTTATTTTTTATACAGCAGGTTCTTATTAGTTATCTATTTTATACATATTAGTGTATACATGTCAATCCCAATCTCCCAATTCATCCCACCACCAACAGCCCCCCGCAACCCGGTGATCTTAGTTGTTTACATTCTAGTCTCTGCCTTAGCTCATGACTGTATGTTCTCTATAATACTCCATAGTCTATCAAGGAATTCCAATTGTGCCCTTGAGGTCTTATTATATGTGTTGTTTATTTCATCTAAATGAATCTTGTTTTATGACACATAATTAAAATGTGATATATTTTATTATCACCATAACTGACATAACGGTCAATATCTTTTTATTTAAAAAAGTCAATAACAGAAAAGTAAATGTATTTAAGGAATTTTTTTCTATGTGTATTTTGCAACAATTTAGTTATAATTTTATGATACAAATTTAATTTTTTCATTCAAAAATATCTATAGTATATTCTTTTAATATAACTTTAAGACTATAATAAGCTTCTAAGTTCTAGGTACCTAGAAATTTTATTTTTCCCATCTTTACAATGAGAAAAATACAAAAAATGTTAACAATAAAACCATCCAGAAATTGTCTATTTAATTTGTGTTTGATGCCATTTAGAAAAAAATGTAGTTTGGTTTTCATCTAAGTGATATATCTGTATAAATCTAAAGTAAGCATTCTGTGGTGGTTACTAGAGCCTGAGGGATGGGGAAATTGGGGAGATGTTGTTTAAGGGCACAAACTTATAGCCAGTAGATAAATAAGTCGTGGAGATCTAATGCACAGCATAGTGATTATAGACAACAGTACTGTATTATAAACATCAAAGTTGCTAGGAGACTAGATCTTAATTGTTCCCACCACAAAAAAGAAATGATAATTATGTGATGTGATAAAGGTATTAGCCAATGCTATGGTGATAATCATATTGTTATGTATAAATATATCAAATCTACACATCATGCACTTTAAATTCACACAATGTTATATGTCAAATATATCTCAATAAAAAAGTAAGCATTCTATTTGGTATTATTGAGATAGTATGAATCATAGGTAAAATTTTACTATGACTATGTATTACTAACTATAATAGATTTAAATAAATATTTTCATCCAAAGCAGGAGAGTTTTAAGTATTTGTAAGATACTCATTGGAGCCACGAAATAAGAAGCTCAATATGTAGACATGGAGCTCAGGGTAGACATCTCTGTAGAGACAGAAATGTGAGAATCAAGATAAAAATGAAAATTACTCTGTGGAGTGCTGAGGTTGATTTGATTAACAAGTACTTAGGTAGCATGTGATATGAAGCAGGTGTTCTTCTGAATGACTGTGCAAATATTAATTCACATAATCCTGACAGTGACTCTATAAGGTGAGTGTGAAAATGGGGAAGGAACACCCTATAAGTGAACTGTGGAGAACAAGGATGAGGGAAATAGGTCTAAGAAGAAGATTAAGAAATAGACAGGGAAACAAAAGGAAACCTGGGAGGCTGTAGTGACATAGATGCTAAGGAAGTGAATACTTCATAACATTGGCACAAGTTGACAATATCTAGAGCACAGAGGGTTCAAGTACAAGAGTTAAAAAACATGCATGGGGTTTAGTGACAGTGGCATTGTCAGTACCCTTGCACACTGCAAAATAAAATTTGGTACAGTGGGGGGGGGGCAGCAACTGGTGACCTGAGGAAGGAATTGGAACAAAGGCTGTGAAAACAGCAATTGAGGATATCATTTTATAAATCTATGCTGGAAAGTAAGAGAGGGTGTTTGAGGGATACTTTTGTGGAGGGCTTAGTTTAATATAATTCTGCCACTAGAGAGGAAGAGACAAAAGCTGAAAATAAAATAAATAGAGACTGAGATCCTGGACACAAGTAAAGAGGGTCTAACCTTGGCCTGAAGAAAAGAGTAACTTCCATTGAAATGAGGTTTTCTCTGTGGGGAGAGAAATAGGACACATTTTTCAGGGGTGTGTGTGTGTGTGTGTGTGTGTGTGTGTGTGTGTGTGTGTGTGTGTGTGTGTGTGTGTGTGTGTGTGTGTGTGTGTGTGTGTGTGTGTGTGTGTGTGTGTGTGTGTGTGTGTGTGTGTGTCTTACTTCCATTGAAATGAGGTTTTCTCTGTGGGGAGAGAAATAGGACACATTTTTCAGGTGTGTGTGTGTGTGTGTGTGTGTGTGTCTTATGATGGAGCTGTTGAAGAGTAGACAGAAAGTTGAAGATTTTCGGACTTCCCTGGTGGTGCAGTGGTTAAGAATCTGCCTGCCAATGCAGAGGACATGGGTTCAAGCCCTGGTCCAGGAAGATCCCACATACCATGGAGCAACTAAGCCCGTGTGCTGCAAATACTGAGCCCATGTGCTGCAACTACGGAAGCCCACACACCTAGAGCCCGTGCTCTGTGACAAGAGAAGCCACCGTAATGAGAAGCCCATGCTCCGCAATGAAGAGTAGCCCCTGTTTGCCACAACTAGAGAAAGCCCATGCACAGCGATGAAGATCCAATGCAGCCATAAAGAAAGAAAGAAAGAAAAGAAAATTGAAGATTTTCTTGCTGTGATTCAATTTTCTATGTGAAGAAGAGGCTGAGATTTTCTGTTCAAAATGTCAAGAAATAATGGATTTTTAAAAATGTGAGGGTTTGCCATTTTCTCCAGGTAAAATAAAATGGCGTATCGAAAATCTTAAAGGATTATGGGCTGCTGGAATCCCAAACTATAAATTCATAGTAATTTGTGCCTTCAAAATTCAGTGCTCTTTCCCTCCAGATTCAGGAATTAAACTTTTGAAGGATTCAGAGTTGGATTTTATCAATTGGACAGAGACAAAGAACAAAAAAGGCAGGACTTTGAGTAGTGTTGGCAAGGGGAAGTATATAAGTGGCTTATTATTTAATCATCGACTAAAAATTTTTCCTAAATGTGTACTTTCTTTGTTAAAAAACGTAGATGATACTTTAAGGTACTGATATGACACTTGGGAATTTAAAAATATGAAAATGACTAAATGCACAATCTTTTTAAGAATAGAAATATTACATTTTTAAACAATGTAGGTATGCAACATTGACAATTATTAGATATGGCAGCACATCCATCCACCAGGTGTAATATTATACAAAGTTAAATTGGTAATGATAATGACTAGAAGATTAAGAGGGGATTAATCATGGTAATATGAATTTTAAAAGCTGTATACAAAAATATATGTACACTTTAAGATAAACTAAGCAAAAATTGGTGTTTAAACAGAAAAATATGCTTTAATAAGGGAAATTAGGTCAGTGAGATTATGGATATATTTTTGTCTTTTTTTTTTTTAAACTTTGTAAGGTGTTGTTTCAGTCATCTCATTTGCGTATGCAACAACAATTCTGTCACTTTTCATTGATAGATGAACTGAATATGTTCATATGTTCAGTTCTCAGGAAGGATAGCCTATGCCCACCTAAGGAATAAATTCATAAATAATAAACTCTTCATTAATCTACATTAATCATGGTGATTCCATTTCCCTTACAGACATTGGTTTAGATATTTCTATTTCATAAATCTCTGACCAATGAGATGAGAAAGGAAGTATGCTATCTTCCAGGGCTGGGGAACTTTTGAAAAAGGTCCTTATTCTAAATGGAGCCACATGGGAGGGCACATAATATTTCCTTCCACTTGTTTTGTCTGTATGTGATGCCTATGACTGAAGCAATCATCTTGTAATGTTGAGAACTATCCCTAGATAAGGATGACCTGCTGTTAGTCATGGAAATAAAAAGATGGAAAGCACTTAGATCTGTGTTGAATTAACAAATCTTGAAGCATCCTCTGTACTTTGTATAATGTGAACTAGTAAATGGCCTCATATTTAAGCTACTCATGCTATGGATTTTGCCTTCTAGCAGCCAAATGTAACCTGACAGTTATTCTGCTGTTTTTATTTCACAAACTGGCTATTAACCAACTTTTTCAGCATTTTTGATTGGAGAATGCTTGGAGGATGGGAAAATAATATCATTACTATAAAGCTCAGGTCAGAATCCCCTTTTCTTATCATTAAAATTATTTTGGGACTTCCCTGGTACCACAGTGGATAAGTCTCCACGCTCCCAGTGCAGGGGGCCTGGATTCGAATGCTGGTCAGGGAACTAAATCCCACATGCATGCTGCAATTAAGAGTTCACATGCCACAACTAAGGAGCCTGGGAGCTACAACTAAGGAGCCTGCCTGCTGCAACTAAGGAGCCTGCCTGCCGCAACTAAGAAGCCCAGCTGCCGCAACTAAGACCTGGTGCAACCAAATAAATAAACAAATAAATAAATATCAAAAAAATTATTTTGCCCTTAAAATAATGCCTGATGTTTTGCTTTATAAAAGTCAGATTTTCAGATTATATTCTAAAACTACACCCAGACTAATGATAAAATATGGGAAACAATGAAGCAAAACATTCTGAACCTGGTAAGTAAATTAATATTGGAACACAGTAAAATACAACCAAAACAACAACAAAAACAAGCCTCCCCAAATAGTTGCAGACTATTCACTCTAATCATGTTTACTAAAAGATTGGCCAATCCTTCAGGAAACATCTATTGGATTTGGCTCTTGTTACAGGAAGTCATATTTCTGGAGAACTGCTTAATGTGGAATTCTTTAATGTTAGCAAATATGTCAAATCACAACATTTATCTGTATTTTAGATTGTGACAATTGCACTGATAAAAAAGTTTTACTCTCTCTCTCTTTTGGATATGAAGTGGTTGTTAGGTATGATTTTATAAAGCAGGGAAGTTTCCTCTAGGAATGAAATGTTAAAAGCTGTTTACTGTGTAAGTCTAATTTCTTGTCATTTGTAATACTATGAGAAAGAAAACTTAAAAAAAAAAAAAAAAATCCCAGAGAAAAGAAATAGCTATGCCAGGAGAAAAAAGCGAATATCTTCATGTTACACCAAATAGCATACAACATATGTAAACTAAGTTTATTTAAAAAATTTAAAAAAGCTGAAGTGAAGGGCAATGTCATAGAATTATATACTGCTAGAGACATAAAAGACTACAGGGAGGGCTTCCCTGGTGGCGCAGTGGTTGAGAGTCCGCCTGCCGATGCAGGGGACACGGGTTCGTGCCCCGGTCCGGGAAGATCCCACATGCTGCAGAGCGGCTGGGCCCGTGAGCCATGGCCGCTGAGCCTGCGTGTCCAGAGCCTGTGCTCCGCAACAGGAGAGGCCACAACAGTGAGAGGCCCGTGTACCGTAAAAAAACAAAAAAAAAAAACCCAAAAAACTACAGGGATAAGTATCTAGAATATCCTGAATTTTTTAATGAGGACACTGAAGCCCTGAAACTAATTTTTTCTCTCCAAAGTCTTACATTTGCATATTGACAGAGCTTCAACTCAAACACAGGAATTGTGACCATCCCAAAAAAGGGCAACTGCAAGCTTAAGAAAGACCCACTATTTTCATAAATATCTTCTTCTTTCTTTTTTTCCCTAAAGTGAATTTCAGATTGTTTACATTCTCTAGAAATTAGCAATTCATCAAAACATAAGTAGGGGATTTTTATTCTCTGTTTTGGACTAAAGTTCTATAAGTAAAGTAAGTCAAGAAACTCACCAATTATTTTTTTAAACTTTTGTGTTTATATTTTTAAGAGGAAAAATAATCTCCCTCTAAATAATAATAGGGAATATTAATTCTTATTACTAGCTAAGAGAGAAGAGTGAGAGAACTGGATGTGGAGAAGGAAAATTGAGAAGCAATAAGAGAGAGCGGGAGAGTAAAAAGATAATTATAAAGTTTAGTGGAAATGTAGGGAGTTCCCTGGTGGCACAGTGGTTAAGAATCTGCCTGCCAATGCAGGGGACACAGGTTCAAGCCCTGGTCCAGGAAGATCTCCCATGCCATGGAGCAACTAAGCCTGTGCACCACAACTACTGAGCCTGCACTCTAGAGCCCGTGTGCCACAACTGCTGAAGCCCACATGCCCTAGAGCCCACGCGCCACAACTACTGAGCCCATGTGCTGCAACTGCTGAAGCCCACGCTAGGGCCCATATGCCACAACTACTGAGCCCACGTGCTGCAACTACTGAAGCTCACATGCCTAGAGCCCCTGCTCCGCAACAAGAGAAGCCACTGCAGTGAGAAGCCCGTGCACCACAATGAAGAGTAGCCCCTGCTTGCTGCAACTAGAGAAAGCCCACATGTAGCAATGAAGGCCCAATGTAGCCAAAATAAATAAATTAATTAATTAATTTTAAAAAGAATAGTGGAAATGTAAATATGTAAAAATATTTCTGAAATTTGTAAGAAATGTCCAAAGAGAGTGTATATATTTTATTAAGAAAAATACAATGAACAAAGGAAAACAAGATAGAAATACATAATAAAAGAAATAATACCAAAGATTCTTCCTTATATCGTTGCCCATAGCTAACAAAACTCTTAAAAAAAAAGGTGGGGAATTATTTTGTCTAGATATTACGGTTAAATTTGTAAGACATTTTGTCAAAAGAAGGTGGCATTCATTTCTTTGAATGAGTTCACCTTTCCTCATCACAGGGACTCTTCTTAATCTAATACAGTTTAACAGCAAAGATCTTCATAGTATGCTGTTTTCATTTCTTTCCTTTAAGCAGGAAAATAAATAAATAGATAAATAAATAAATAAAACTTGGTATTATATATCTAAACCAAAATGGAGATTTCTGAGGATATAATTCTGGTCAACTACTAATGCCAGTAGCCCCAAATGGAAGGAAATAAAAAAGAAAAACAAAGGAATACAATGAATTTTGGTGTGAGAAAAGAATTGAATATATTAACTATGTCTTTATTATCATTACTGTCCATATTAGAAAGAAAATTACATAGAAAGACCTATGGCTGCTTCTATTTTTTCTCCTGTTTGTATCTGCTCTTCTAGGCATCCATTATTTAGTAAGATAAGAAAATGGTATTTCAGGACCGTTGCTTCTCTGATTATATGTCTATCAATCAATCTCCTGATTACATAATTAATTTATTAATTCTGATTAATCTATTAATTAATATTGAGTATGACATCTTAGGCAGGAGGTATATGTATTTTGGAAAGACAGTCGAGACCTTCCTAACGGGTTTCTAATTAGAACCTTGATTCATAGCTTATGTAATTCAGGTTATTTTACCTTTTTTAATTTTAAAGATCAATAGATAAAATCAAGTCTGCTTCCTCATTTCCCCTCAAAGTCTGTTGCCATCTTAGATTTTGTCTCTGCTTAGACAAATATATTGGAAACTTCTCAACTTCCTGCTTTTGATAGTATCTGTTGTAGTATGAGAAAAGGAGAGCAAAATGTTAGTCCATGTATGGGAAGTTCCCACAAATATTCCTATACTGTCATTTCCTTGAGGGAAAGAGAAGCAAAATTTATACTCAATATACCTGAGGCCAGATATTTATGACATTCTGGTGTCAGATAAATAATCAGGTAACTTTGTTTCTATGAAAGTGTTATGATTCCAAATATTAGCTAAAGTTTTTATACTTAAGTACAATAAACATGTTGAACCAGTAATGATCAATTTTCTCCCTCCTCAGTGAGGGTAATTCTGTGGGTAAAGTAAGTCCGAAAGTAAAAAACCCAGGAATTTCTGATTGTGCTCTAATGAAAAGCAACTGAGCTTAGTTCAAGATTGGAACCGCAGCTGTTGGTGACTACACCCATGACATCCTGAGTTCAACTTTCTGAGTCATCATTGTAAAGGAACAGGGGCCCCAGGCAGCTAAGTCATGGTCCTCCAGGAACCATTAACATGTTGATCTTCAGCCACTTCCATTCAGACTGTAAAATGTCAGACCCATGAAACAATGAACTATGGACTCAGAGAATGAAAGGAAACTAGTGCTACTTCCTTTTTTACTCATAGCATCCAATAAATAGTTCTTTTTTCTCTTGGTTCCTCACATTGAATGCTCATTATTTTACATTTTTATAAATATCTGCTAGTTTCTCTAAATTGTCATTCCTTTTTCTCCTATCCATATTCTACCTAACACATAATCTCAGGAATCAGATAGCATGTTCTTGTTAAAGGCCCTACTTAATTCCCCTGATTGTAATTTTTTGAGAATGAAGACCAGAGATTTTATTTGTGTTAAGTTACTTCAAATCCTAATAGGTTAATTTATAAATGATTAAAATTTATCATATTGGGCTTGCCTGGTGGTGCAGAGGTTGGGAATCTGCCTGCCAACGCGGGGAACACGGGTTCGAGCCCTGGTCTGGGAAGATCTCACATGCCATGGAGCAACTAAGCCCGTGTGCCACAACTACTGAGCCTGTACTCTAGAGCCCATGAGCCACAACTACTGAGCCTGCGCACCACAACTACTGAAGGCCACACGCCTAGAGCCTGTGCTCCACAACAGGAGAAGCCACCGCAATGAGAAGCCCGTGCACCGCAACAAAGAGTAGCCCCCACTCGCCTCAACTAGAGAAAGCCCACGTGCAGCAATGAAGACCCAACATAGCCAAAAATAAATAAAAAATAAATTTACAAAAAAATTATCACATTGTATACTTTTTGTACCCTGAATAAGTTCTAATATATAAAAAGCACATAGTTAATGCTCAGCTTCAAAGATATTAAAAATTGAATCTGCTTATTCAAGTGTAATGATTGAACTGAAGATCTTAAAATAATTTAATCTCTTCCAAGCCTTCTCAGAAAAGATCTTTTCTCCAAGATTTCTTATACATAGGATAACTTATCCATCTCTACCCCACCCTTATCCCTCCTATGTCGAGTTTATCTGCCTTTGAAATCTTTATCTTGCCTTCTTCAAGATATATTATTACTTGACACTCTTTTTTGATCCCAGTGCTATATATTGTTTTCCTTGGATATTTATTCATGTCTCAGATATATTTTCATGGTGATATGTAAGCTCCTGAGAGATCTGAGGAAAACTATACCTTCCCTTCTAAAGAGCAAATGCATGGCTCAGATATTTTTTCACATGTTTTTGAGGAC
The DNA here is from genome assembly GCF_937001465.1 of Orcinus orca. Taxonomy (NCBI): domain Eukaryota; kingdom Metazoa; phylum Chordata; class Mammalia; order Artiodactyla; family Delphinidae; genus Orcinus; species Orcinus orca. Next base: position 74,339,872 of record NC_064565.1, read on the forward strand.
CATCCATGAATGCCCATTTACTCATATCCTTTCAGAAGAGGCTTCCAGTACCTGTTAGGAAGGATAGATGGTCACTTGTATCTCTTTGGCCTCTGAATAAGGAGATGGTAACGTGGAATGCAGGTGGTGGTTGGGAGAGCAATGTTGACATAGTAATGATAGGGCAAACACTGGTACCTAAGAAACCTTTTCCTTTCTTTAGGGATATAACTAATAAATGCAAATGGCTTTAAAGGAGTTTCATCCAGAGTTTACCACAAATAGAAAAACAAAAAAAAACAACAACTCTCTTTTGCCATGTTAATTGAGGCTAATCTAAATTCTCCCTAGTTAAACACTCTTCTTCCCCTGGAACATTCTCCAGCAATTCCTTAAGAGAAAAACATACAAAAAGAGGTTAATCCTGGGAAATCTGAAACTTGAAAAAAATTATTGGCACTGAAAGGAGGGCCTGAGTGTTTTTAAGGTAAATTGCTTATCTCATAATTTTTTTATAAACCTGCATTAGTGCCAAGATGTAGATGCCATAATGATTTCTTTACTGTGTACCTGTTTTCCTTTCCTCATAGACTGAATAACTATGCTAAAGGAGACTAAAACCACAGAACTCAAATAAGATGCATAGAAACTTCAATAATGTACACACTCTTACATAATTATAAAAACAAATTCTAATGCTAAATATAATTTTTGTTTACAATATTTGTCATTTGGGATTATCTGTTTATATCAATTGGTATATATAATTAAGCAGGAAACACCTGAAACATCTTTCATAAAAAGAGAAAGTTTTAATTTGTGCTGTCAATGAACTTTCACAGCTTCCAATATGTAGAAGTATCCAGGAATCAGGGGAGGAAAGATAATTATGAGAAATTGTGATAGGAAACTATCAGTAAAGGCAATCTTTAATTCATTGCAAAACTCTGGAGGCTTTAGGTAAATAACAGTCAGCACTCAGAGTTTTGGAAATGCCTGTTGAACAAGTGACAACTTGATTGGTTTTAAGCTTGTAGAATGAATTTGTCATCTAAAATAGAAGAGAGTAAAATATTAGCCACCCAAACAACTACCGTTATCAGAAAATCATAATGAAACAAACTGCTTATCTGAAATGAAATAATTATTTTTTAGAAATAGTGAATTTAAGTTTTTCATTGTACAATCATGTAAATATATTTACTCATGAAACATAGTTTCTGAGATATAGCAGGCAAAAAATATATTTATCTTACCCAGGCCAATGAACGAATTACAGTTTATATGCCCTTAAAATTTCTCATTCTATTTATGTTTATTATTTTTTAGGGTATCATTAAAATATGATTTAAAAAAGTAGCCCTTCCACTGCACAGCAAAGGAAACCATAAACAAAACAAAAAGATAACCCACAGAATGGGAGAAAATATTTGCAAACGATATGACTGAGAAGGGATTAATCTCCAAAATATACAAACAGCTCATACAGCTCAGTATCAAAAAAACACAAATAACCCAATCAAAAAATGGGCGGAAAATCTAAATAGGCATTTCTCCAAAGAAGACATGCAGATGGCCAAAAAGCACATGAAAAAATGCTCAACATTGCTAATTATTACAGAAATAAAAATCAAAGCTACAATGAGGTATCACCTCACACCAGTCAGAATGGCCATCAAAAAAATCTACAAACAATAAATGCTGGAGGGGGTGTGGAGAAAAGGAAACCTACACTGTTGGTGGGAATGTAAATTGGTACAGCCACTATGGAGAACAGTATGGAGGTTCCTTAGCAAAGTAAAAATAGAGCTACCATATGATCCAGCAGTCCCACTCCTGGGCATATATTCAGAGAAAACCATAATTCGAAAAGATGCATGCACCCTAATGATCATTGCAGTACTATTTACAATAGCCAAGACATGGAAGCAACCTAAATGTCCATTGACAGATGAATGGATAAAGAAGATGTGTTACACATATATAATGGAATATTACTCAGCATTAAAAAAGAATGAAATAATGCCATTTGCAGCAACATGGATGGGCCTAGAGATTAACATACAAAGTGAAATAAGTCAGACAAATATCATATGATATCACTTATATGTGGAATCTAAAAAAGAGATACAAATGAACTTATTTACAAAACAGAAACAGACTTACAGACTTAGAAAACAAATTTATGGTTACCAAAGGGGAAAGGTTGTAGGGAGGGATAAATTAGGAGTTTGGGATTACATACACACACTACTGTATATAAAATAGATAATTAACAAGGACCTACTGTATAGCACAAGGAACTCTACTCAGTCTTTTGTAATAACCTATATGAGAAAAGAAACTGAAAAAGAATAGATATATGTATATGTGTAACTGATTCACTTTGCTGTACACCTGATACTAACACAACACTGTGAATCAACTATACGCCAATACAAAATAAAAATTTAAAGAAAAATAGCCCTTCTACTTCCAGCCACAATGGATTAACATTGGATTTATCCTCCCACCTGAAACAACTTAAAAAAATAAAATAGTCAAAATGTATTAAATGATGGTTTTCCGCTAACTAAATACTGGTCAGTGAAGAGCAGTGATCCCATAAGGATGGGAAACAAGAGTTCAGCCCTACATTCTGATTTGCTCCAGCACACTGACTGAAGGGAATTTCCACATTCAAATTCAGGAAGAGGAGGTTCTGGAATTGCCCAGTGGTCTCCCTGAGTTTAGGAGAAAGCACATTGTCTGCAGAGGCCAGGGTAGCTAGAGTATGCACGGTTAAGTAACAGAGTAGAGAGCTATAGAGAAAGAGAGATCCAGAAATCTTCAGATGGCCCTCAAGTCTTCAACCTAATACTGATCAGTACATATACAAGAGAAAAGTACCCAAGTTTGGGTAAAGAACCACCTTAAAGGGCTAGAGGGGAATAATACTTAGAATGCATGTAAAGCTGTGAATATTTTCTTGTCCCTAAATTGCAAAAACCTCCATGCATGGTGCATTAAGCAGAGTAGTCAGAAAGTTTTTTTCTCAGTACTGGGAAAAAAATTAACCATAGAATAAACATTTCTCTGATTCTGTCTAACAAAGCTTGACAGTGAGATAACAAAATACAAAATTGTTTCCAAGTAATTAAACTGCAACTCAGAACAGAGCTCAATATTATTTACAAGAATACAACATATTCAGCACTTAAGAAGGTAAGATTCATAATATCAGGCATTCAGATAAAAATTATAAGGTCTGCAAAAAACAGTAAAATATAACATAATGAGAAGAATCCAAATGACACAGAAATGACACAGAAAATAGAATTAACAAACTAAACTAAAATTTTAACTGCATTCATAAACTAAACTAAAATTTAACTAAATTTTAAACTAAAGTTTAAACTGCACTCATATGTTCAAGAATCTAGAGAAAATATTGAGTGTGTTAAATAGAGAAAGAAGATAGAGACTCAAACTGAGTTTCTAGAGATGAAAACATTATTTGAGATGAAAAATACACTAGATGGGATTATAAACACATTGGACATAGAAGAAAAGATACGTAAATTTGAAGATATAATGATAGAAACTACGTAAATTGAAACAGAAAAAAACTAAAAATATTAATATTTTTCTTTTACTATTTTTGATTGTGATAAAATAGATATACCATGAAATTTGCAATTTTAACTATTTTTAAGTGTACAGCTCAGTGGCATTAATTACATTTATATTTTTGTGCAATCATCACCACCATCTATTTCCAAAATTTTTCATTAACCCAAACAGAAACTTTGTATCCATTAAGCAATAACTCACCATTCATCCCTTCCTCCAGACTCTGGTAACCTCTATTCTACTTTCTTTTTCTATGAATTTGCCTATTGTAGATATCCCATGTAAGTGAAATTATATACTATTTGTTTTTTTGTGTGTATCTGGCTTATTTCACTTAGAATAATGTTTTCAAAATCATTCATGTAGCATGAATCAGAAGTTCATTCATTTTATTGTCACATATATTTGAAATTGGTTGCACATAGAAGAGTGAGTAGGCGTTTGATATTTTGATATAATCATTTTGATTCATTTCCTGGGATACTTTGAAGTTTATTCCTAAAAGAACTTTAAGAATATTACCAATATTTTGCAACAAACACTACTATTCTGGAGACTCACCCAATTTATGAGATTTTCTCCATTTCTAAGCCTTGTGAAGTAAGGAATGAGGTGATGTTTAGATTACAGGATTATTACAGGATTCAAGGATGGGATAGATGTTGGTAAGAAACATGAATTGGAGAGACAGAATGAGGTTGGCAGCAGGGTGGTTGTGGCATTGAGGGTGTGGTACAGTTGAAGGGGGTCAATGGCACTCTATGCTTGGTAATAAAAACACCACAGTGTATCAGTGCTGTATTGATGGATACTTTTACATTCCTGATGTTGAAATAGCCTAATCAACAACATGTAATATTTATTCAGTCTAGAGAGAATGCTACCATCACATTTTGATTGAGGAATTTCTTGCAGTAAGTCTGCGTCTCCCCAGGCACCTGTGGTCTATCAGGTGGAGCAGGTGAGACAGAAATATTGCAGCACTGGGACTCCTAGTATGGATCATGGACCTCTTGTTTTTAAAATAATTTAAAAATATGGTTGTTCCAACTAAGAAAGAGCATAGAATCACAAAGGAAGGCCTGAAGAGAGATGAGCATAGCAGATTTGACATGCATCCAGTGCTTTTTGTTATTGCTTTTGAAAAGAAGTGGAAATGACTAGGGTGCCCTCATCCTATTGGTAGCTGAATCCTAGGCTCTGGTTCTACACAGCACCTGCCACTTGAAGTGAAGACAGGGAGAGAAGGGTAATGGGAAGACTGGGCTCCTAGAGATAATACATCACACCAAGAAAGCAGTCACTGAGGATCTCAGAGACCCAAGAGAGGAGGTCTAGCATAATGAGAACTCTCTGGAATAAGAGAGTTGCATCCTTTCTTCATTTTGCTGAGATTTAATATCCAGAAACAAGGACTTCAATAGTCACTCCATGTTTTGAATTCAGATTTCTCCAAATGCAGATGGTAACAATCAAATAATTATAGTATTGGCATATTTCTATAAAAAAATAATGCATTTAAAAGTATTTTTGTTTTGGGACTTCCCTGGTGGTAAGACTCTGTGCTCCCAATGCAGGGGGCCCGGGTTCGATCCCTGGTCAGAGAACTAGATCCTGCATGCTGCAACTAAGGATCCTGCACGGCACAACAAAGATCCTGCGTGCCACAACTAAGACCTGGTGCAGCCAAATAAATAAATACTTTTTTTTAAAAGTATTTTTGTTTTAAAAAAGACAGCTCTGCAAATTAAGTTTCCTGAGTTACATGCTTTAGATGGTAAACAAGAAAAGGGTGGCTAAAGACAGCCTTTATTGAGAATAGATGAGTTGGACTGTAATACAATTTTTAGATCATGTCTACATATCAAAAATAAATTTATATAATTAACTAATTTTAATCAATATTATTCTACTTATTTAATTTATACCAATAAACAAGATTTTTTTGAAAACCCTATTCTGAGTACTTCCCTTTCCTTTTCATATTGTCTCTCCTGTCCCACCCTCCCTTTTTTTTTTGTCAAGGATGTTTTACTTTTTTTTCTTCTATTAAGTAGAGATGTTTGATTCAGTTGAAATCTGTATTAAAAGTTTGTGAGCAGTGAATTTAGTAAGCCAACAATTCCTAAATAATCTATAGCATATCTACTATTTGGTTAGATTGCTAGGTGTTCTGGGAATAAACAAAACCTTTTCAGCTTGGCTTTTTTCCTCTAGTAGTTTGTCATCTGTCCAATTATCATTATCATTGAATGGTTTTCTTTTTCTTATAACTTTATTTATCTATTCTTGGCTCCGTTGGGTTTTTGTTGCTGTGCGCGGGCCCTCTCCAGTTGCAGCGAGCGTGGGGCTACTCTTCGTTGTGGTACGCAGGCTTCTCATTGTGGTGGCTTCTCTTGTTGTGGAGTACCAGCTCTAGGCAGTGGGCTCAGTAGTTGTGGCACTCAGACTCAGTAGTTGTGGCTCGCAGGCTCTAGAGCGCAGGCTCAGTAGTTGTGGTGCACAGGCTTAGTTGCACCACGGCATGTGGGATTTTCCCAGACCAGGGCTGGAACCCATGTCCTTTGCATTGGCAGGCAGATTCTTAACCACTGCACCAACTGGGAAGTCCCTCAATTATGTTTTGAATTTGAATGATGTAGATAACTAAGATCAGGAAATTAATTCTTAGGAAGGAATGTTAGTGTTATGAAAACTATAGTTTAATACAAAAACAATTTTCTATTTCATAGATTATTATTTTTAAATTTAGCAATACTGTTTATAGTAGAAGATTCTAGGCAAAATAATTGTACAATCAATAAGCAAATGAAGCCTAGAGTTATGGACAACCAATCAGACCAGCAAGCACTACCTGATGGCATAACCCATTTGAACAGGACCACATTTCCCAAAGAGGTTTTGATCTAGTCATTGGAGATAAAAGAAATGCTTAAAGATATCAGACTGTACCTTTAAAAACAGAAAACAAAACTTGTACAAGTCAGCATACCTAATAGAGAACGGAACCAAATAGTAGTATATATGCCATTAAAGCTCTCTAATAAGATTGTATAGTTACCTGAAGAAGATAAATTTGGCTTCCCAATATAAACATTCAAATTGTTAAAAGTAAATATTTTAAAGTTTTACATCTGTAATGTTAATTATCTGTATTTACATTAATAGTTTTCCAACTCTGTTGATCCCTAAGGATATTTTATACCATTTTATTAACCCATAGGCCCCAAATTAAAATTTCATACTCCAATACATTTTCAGAGATTATTCACCCTTGTTTAAGTATTAGATAAAATATAGATTATATGTCTTGAAATAATCATGCACTAGAATGATGAGTATAAAATAATCCTAAAAATGTTTTATGAAAGGTTAAAAAACTTTTCAATATCTCAAAATTGACACAATTTTTCACCTCTGACGTAAATACTATGCTTTTACACAGAATAAAATATGACTCTCTGGGCTGTATGTTTCCTGCTTGGGTTCTGCCCTTTGTATTTAATGTTATCACAATTATACAAAGTCATTTTGTGACTAATTTCCAGAGCACTGAGTCACAGTGTGGCTGTTACTTATCTTTTCCTTTTTTTTTGCACAGCACTGCTCTTGACCCTCATTTTTCCATTAATACTCATACAAACGAGTGCTTTCCATAATTAATTTTTTTTGTTTCATTATTGTTCTGTGGTTGTGTACTTCTATACTATGTGCTTTCTTTACTACCAGAAGCTAAATTTAATATCATTTTATAAGCAACAAGAATATGACAGTACATCATATAGGTATGTAATCTATTGCTTTAATTTATGTAATTGTACTATATATACTGCAATCCTATCTATTCTTATTTTAGTATATTTAGAATATGAGCGTTTGTTTTTGGAGACTTGTAAAATATTTTCTTAGAGAGATTAGTTAATGCTGGCAAGAAATATTTAGACTACAAGGATTCTAATGTTTATACCTTATTTTAAATATCACCAATTAATGGCAATGAAAGAAGTTTCTTTAAACATAAGGCTGCCAGACAGTCTCTTTATGATATTTCTTTATATGTTACTAAATAATGTTTAAAGATTAAAAAAAAATCTTCAGAAAACTCCAATTAAAGACACAATTAGTAAAGAACTGCCACTACAAGCTGAAAATTATAAACAAGGCTACATCTCACCAACTTTTTATGTTCATGGTCTTAAAAGCATAATCCTATAGTGCATATATATTTGCTTAAAACTAAATGGAAAATGCTGAGAATTTAGTTTAACATTGCAATGAGTTTGTTTACAGAGAAGGGTCGATTTTCATTGTAGGGTTACAGACAATGGTCCTCCCCTACAAGTCTTTGCCTCTCAACACCCTGGTTCCCCCCGCCCCCCGCCAAGGAAAAGAAATAAAAGTTACTTCTCATGGGCTAAAAAGTATATTGCCAAGTACTCACGAGTAAAATCTCTGAAGAAAGTTCTTGGAAAGATTTTTTCAAAGCGGAGTTGAGGTCATTTTGTTTTCCTTTCCAGGCATTGAAGAGAGGATTTATCTTTTCTACTTCTTCTTTTAAACAGATCAGGAAACTGGGGAGTGAAGAATAATAAAAGAAATGCAATCTGATCCTGCCAGCAGTGAAAGGGCGAGGTAAGAATTTGACTTTTATCCAGCTCAATGTCGCTCCCGTCTGTTGGAGCAAAGAGGAGCCTCAGAGCCGGTCTCAGAGATCACCCACAGCTGGGAATAGCCAGGCTTCCTGTTTAGGTCACTCCAACTCTTTTTAGGCTAATTTCGCCAAATTATTCAAAAGCCTTTTCAATTATGAAGGAAACAGACAAAGGAATCAGCTTACACTAAGATTTCAGAATTACTATTTTTGCATAACGATTTCTTTTACTTTCCAGGATTCTTTGTAATCAGTTAAAAAAAAAAAAACACTTTTTTCCCCCAGATCTATATATTTTTAAAATATATTTGTCATCATGTAGCTACTTAATAAAGTGAACCTTTTTTTTTTTTTTGCAGTTTATTTCTTCTTCAAATTATTTCATCCATGTTGTCAATATATTTGTGAAAAACACCTGAGGGCTATTGAACTTCCTTTGATTAGAGAGGCAATGCAATGTATTGCCTGTTGCAGAATGTCAGGCTGTAAACCCTGCCTCAGCTACTTACTAGCTTTGCAATTTTGGTCAATTATTTAAACTCTCTGTGCCCCACTTTCTTTTTCCCTAAAATAATGATAAAAGTTCCTAAGTTTGATATAAGTAGTAAATGGATTAATACATATAATATATATACATATAAATAGACATATAAAGCACTTAGTCCTCCACACAAAACAAACCTTCAATAAATGTTAACTATCATGTATATTGCTGTTGTTTATATCATAATTATTATTTTACATGATATGTAAATATTTAAAGGCATCACTCACTTTGCTCTAGGTCACTATCGCTGAAGTTAACCCTTAGTATTTCAGTAATGGAATTATGGCCATATAAGGCTAAGATCACTAGAGATTTCGTAAGATGGCGGAATCTTCTTTGCCATGACGGCTGAAGTCATTTGATCAGAAAATCCATCAGTTTCTTGTTTTTTCCATCTCTGATTGTCTTCATGTCTTCAACTTTTCTTGCGTCCTTCCTTTGACCTCTGGCTAAGGGGTTGTTACCCAGTCCAGGCTCATACTGCTCGCCTCAGGACAGGCCAATAAATCAAGAGATGGGCTGCTGGGGCAAGGAATAGCGACTTTATTCAGAAAGCCGGCAGGCCGAGAAGATGGTGGACTCCTGTACCAATGAACCATCTGGCCTGAGTTAGAATTCAGGCTTCTTTTATACTAAAGGGGAGGAAGAAAAGTCAAACCTTTCCTGGTTCCCATCAGCCTCTGGAGAGGCTGTGTTAATTTCTTCCTCTCTGCAGTCATTCACAGGTGGGCCTAGTCAGGATGTTTTCTTGTGAGCTAAACAAAAGTATTTTAGTTTAATGCTCATTACCTGGGAGGCAGGGTTCCCAGAGATGGGCCATTATGTATAATTTAAGCTTATAGGCAACATCCCTTTAGTGATTACCTTGTAACAGAATACAAAGGTCCTTCCCTATTACAGGGTAACTTTCCCTCTTGTGTGTTTTTACTATTTATTGAATAATTCTTAGGTGTCTGGCACATAAATTACCTCATTTAATTCTCACAGC